>NC_071110.1:6447500-6747500 GCF_024256425.1 Clarias gariepinus
ATCATATGATGCAATGTTTATTAGTTTTTATTGAGTATAATATGTAATGCATAACATACTAAACCCAGGTATAGTTCATAATGCTAAATGGATCGGTGTAGACTAACTTTCAGGTGTTATACAGTGCTACAGTTGCTTAGAGAATATGAGCATGATAATATAAGGGCACAAAAGATGAGCTTGATATATTCAGTGTAGATTAAATTAAATGCACGATTTTACACCGAGGCCTGTATTCAGAGTTAAGCCCATGTAGTGAGGATTTAATACTAAACCTGTGCACATCTGTACTCAGTCCTCAGTACATAGCTTCATTTCACTTGCATATAGCTATTCAAATCAACTTGTGCTGTTTGCATTAAAAGTTATAACTGCAATAAGGGCCGAAAGCTACATTGACTTTAAACAGCATTATATTCAATATAATGTAAAACTGCTTTTAAGAAATACACAATTATATGAATTATCCAAAATTATAAGAGCAGCTGCAACACTTTATTCAAAACCTTTCCAACGTTTTGGTGTTGTGTGCTTTACTGGACATCTAGTTCAACATGTAAGCTATTCATATTTTCTATATTATTCATTTATTAATTAAATATCTATGCCGCTTTATTCTGTGTACAGGGGTGTGTGGAGCCTGAATTCTATCCCAGAAGAATTAGGGCACGAGTTGGGGTACACTATGGTCAGGGTGCCAATCCATTACGGTACACACATAACGGGCAATTTGGAAACTCCAATTAAAACTAATCTGCATGGCTTTGGACTGCGGGAGGAAATCGGAATATCCGGAGGAAACCTGCCAAGCACGAACATGCAAACTCCATGCACACAGACCTAAGGCTGGAATCAAACCCTGATCCTGATGGTACAAGGCATTTCTCTTATTATTATTATTATTATTATTATTATTATTATTAATATTAAAATCTCTCAAATCTTGTTGTTCTTTTGGATGCTCTCCATCATAAGGAGGTCTCCACAGTGAATTGCCAGGTCTGCACAATACTAAATAAACCCAGCACTATGGCTACATTCAAATTTCCAGCTTAAAGTGACTTAATTCCAATTTTTTACTTTAAGGTGATATTGACCTTATTTTTGGAGGCTGTTTTTCGGGGTCACTTCCATATGTGGTTCTAGATAGGATATATACCTGACATTTGGTCATGTAACTTTAATGAGAATAGGTAAATCAGAAATACATGAGTTTAAGGTGCTTGGTGACGTTAGTCAGCACTGAGAGAGCAGGGACTTCATGGCAGTGCTAGCAACAGCTGATAAAACATCTAAAGCGAGGCGAGGCGTCTGGCTTTCTTCCTTCTTCTGCACCTCAACAAATACATCCAGCTAAGTGCTTGCAGTCCTCCAGAGCAAAATGCGTCCATTGTTTGAAATGAATGAGTGGTGACATAAACTCATGACATATTTTAACCCAGATGGGACGATCCAAAAATGTATCGACGAGAGCATGTGTGCCGTTTCAGGGGATAGATGCATCCACATTAGAGTCAGATAAAAGTCTGACTTTAAATGAAAATTATGAATGTGAATGTGACTAAAATAATCAGAATTGGACTGTAATGTGTACATTGTCTAAGATTGGCCTGCAACCCCAGTGGCCGGGTGTGGGGCATTGACTGGGACTCCACATGGCAGACAAGAAGCCTATTACACTGGGTGGGAACCAAATAGAGAATTTAAAACAAATTAGCAAAGATGGCAAACAAACATAATTATCCTAACTAGGACATGACAGTTAGGAACAGTCAACCTGAATGGATTCACAATTTGCTTGGCGGTCTGGGAAAATTGAGTTCCTGTTTCACTAATTTACTGTGACATTATACATACATACGTACATATAAAATGTGTACACAGTACATACTGATTACTGGGAAACTATCACATTTACTCTTTATGTTTATTTCTACTTCTTTATCTTCTTTATTTTTATTGTCTCTTTCTGTTCCACCGCAGTATATTTCAAAACCCATGATATCGCTTTTATCAGTTTTAAAGTGAAAGGAGTAGTCAAGAAACAACAGAAAAAAAAAATTTGCCTTAAAAGCTTGGCACAAGAACACCTGGCAACTTTCTCTGCGGTAATCTTTTAAAGTCAACTCTGAATACAGCTTTAAATATGCATTGACGTTGTTTAGTCTACATGGTTTATACATTGTATAAAGGTTACGGTGCAAAAAAAAAAAAAAAGCAGGTAGGTGGAGAACAAGTGGCTGTGATGAGCCAGTCTTAGGTGATGCTAAGCTGCATAATGTTACATAAGAAATGGTTAAAATTTTGTTTTCAAATGTTATTGCCTGAAAACATCTGCATCTGAATTTTTGGCAATGTTTACCCAGTCAACTATTCAAATGCTAGGAAGATGAAAAAATAAAATAATAATGACAGGAATAAAAAAAGGGGTTCTTTTATGTTTGTACATGCTAAAAAAAAGCATGAACAATAAGGCTTAATGAAAAGTACAGGGTATTGTTCCTGGATCAGGCAGCCTGCTTTAAATTTGCATGATTTACAAGCATTTTCTCACGAAGATGCACAGCATGTAATAGCATGGTGTTGGCCCTGAATTGTTGGATATTCACTCTTCATTCGTGTATATAGAACTGCTGAAGAAATAAATGCCACAGGCTTTGGCCTTTCCCTGAGACTTTAGATCAGAAGCACATCTATTTTCAGACGTATGCCAGTTCCACCTCATGGCCCGACTGTACCTCGGCATGCCTCGGCCCACCAGCATGAGAAGGGCCCTGATTCTGACCTTAAAAGGTGATCTCGCTCATCATCTCGCTCACATTATGTGTCTGTCGGTGAAGGAGAGCGGCTCTGATCTCCGGTCTCAGATGGAACTGGCTCTCGTTCCGCTCCTTCCTCAGACTTAGACACATTTCCATCATCTATAGGTCTCTGAGTCAGGGACTGTTCACATTTGTCCTCCTCTGTACAGTCAAATTGCTCAATCTCTGATTCCCAGTCTTCAAATACCGCATAGATGTTTGTGTTGGAACAGTGATTTGTCTTTCGCTTAGAGTTTTGGAACATACCGAAGTCAGTGGAAATGTCACTCCTGTGCTTCGCTTTGGAAGATGTTTCAGGCAAGGACATGACCGAGCCGTTGAGGAGGCTGCTCCGAGGATCCAGCACAGGTTCAGAGCTTACCTCGCATGGAACTGGCTTGATTTTGAACTGGTGTAAACAGCCCGGATGTGAAGATGCTGATGTTCCTGAAAGCATTTTGCGTCCACGCAGAGACATTCGACTGCCCTTTAGCATTCCCAGAACCTCAAAGCGGAAACTGGAGATATCCTGCTTCAACTCCTGCAGAGGAAACAAAGATTGAGTTGTGATCATTATGGGGCGGGTTTAATTTTTCTTAGTGATTTATCTTACTGAGCCCCTTAGGGGACATATGAAAAAAATATATTTTAGTCTAAACCATGTATAATTAACTTATCTATAAATAATGAAAATAATTATCGAGATAATCATAAAGGACTAATGCAAACCTGTGTGAGTTTGCAAAAAGCTTGTGTGAAGTTAACAACGTCTGTCTTCTGTATTATTATTGGTTACATGAATTATTCTTATTCTTTAATATTTATCATTAATTATGATGTTAATGTTTATTAATTTTTATTCATTATTATAAAAAATAGAGGATGAAAGAAGAACTTACTGTAAATTACCTCTATTAGTGATTATCTTTATTATTTGTAAAGATCTGGAAGTATATGTTGTTGCCAGATCTTGCAATACTGTCCCCTTAGTGGTTTAGTATTTTCCACAAGTGCTTATACTCACAAACAAATTTCCCATAGGAAATAATGTAAATGCAGATAATCTGTTTCAGCCACCCTGACATATAACCAGTATCACCTACTGTACTTCCAACACCATAATCATATTAGTACATTATAAAAAAAAACAATCAAAACATTTAGAAAAGATACAGTAATGAAGTGAAATATAAAAACAAATAAACATTAAACCTCACTTAATTTATGATTCCTCTTTAAAGGAATCTTTAAAGAATTCCTCTCCATTTAAAAACTGAAAGCGGCTCCCTTTTCCTCCTGCTACCGTCCTACATAGTTAACATTCTTGGGACTCATAGTGCTACGTCTTCACTTACTTCACTCGTTTGTATGCCAAAACTAATTTCTTGCAAAATTTCAGTTCTTAAAGCAAAAACTCCCAAATTTAAATCACTTTATGCTTTTTATTGAAGATCGCTCCTAAAAAGCGTTATTTTACTACCTTGAAGTTTTCTTCGGTGAGCCCCTCTTCTTTCTTGGCATCTCTGATCATAGCTGCTACATACCTCTTCACCAGGTTTCTCAGAACTTCCTGTTGAAATAACGACAGAAAAGCCAACAAAAAAAGTCATCCACTTCCAGATCAATATCAACAGCTACTGTTCTAATAGAAATGGTTTTAACGAACCTGATATTGGTGACTCAGTCGTACTTTTTCAGCAGCCCTCCTCTAAACGAAAATAAAAACTTGTAGTTATTTGCGCACATGTTTTCCATCTCTTATGGTGTGAAAATTGAATGGTGTAGTCTTTATTAGAAGGTGTTTCATCACTCCTGACAGGAACTGACAACTGGTTATTTACAAGCAGCTCGCACCCGCAGTTTTCTCATAAAGAGGAGTCACAGTCTAGCTGTCCAACCATTTTTCAGTTTGAAACATCTGATTAAACCCTGATTTGCCTGGCGTTTGTCATTTTTCGAACATACAAATGTGGATATGCAAATACAAGAACTCTGTTCATATATTACTTATTTTCCTCTGCATCCAATTACGATACCAGGATTATGATACAAATTATAAATAATGTAATAATAATGTTTTTTTTAAATCTCTAGAGTAAATATTCAGCTTACCCCCAACGCTCCAAACGTTTCTGTACTCCTCAACTTCCTTCCGAAAATATGAATTTTAACCCAGTTAATGAGGTACCACACGGATTTGGGGCTGGGGATAATGTTGAAAGGTGGTGGCAGTGTACCTCCTTCTTCGAAGTAGCTCATCCACAACTTAGTCCTGGCAAATTTCCACTCAATGTCAGCATGATCCTATAGCAAATAAGGACTTTGGTAAATCATCCTGGCGAACAGTCATCCTGTTCGAACTCAGCTCATTCAATAGAAGCAGGCAATAAGTCAAGGCAATAAAATGCATCTTGAGATAGGGCTTGCAATAGGACTTACTGCAATGTGCTGATACGAGTTGTTCATCATGGCGATGAGCATGTTGAGAAGCACCACCAGGGAGATGATGTTATACGTGCCAAACATTGTGGCTCCTACGAATTCTGTGAACTTGTGGTCAGGTTCAACGTTGGTCACGTACAAACTGATGAGACCGAAGATGGACCAGAACAAAGACTGCAATGTTTCAAACAACCTATAAGCAGAGAAATGAGTTAGAAGCAACCAACTCTGTAACTCTTTATTTTAAGGAACACATGATGTTTATAATTGTTTGGTAAAGTGTAATTTCTACCTCACCATCGTAGCCCCGTTGGAGGTGAGGTATGGTGGAGAGTGGCTATCTGGGCACTGGAGATTCTGTGATATGAAGCCTTTAATAAATATTCATGGATCATATCACTGTCTGCTAAGTAGTAATTCATATGTGGGAATTTCAACCACATCAGGCCCTTACGCAAAGAAAATATATTTCTCTATCAGAGTTGGGTATAATGCGTTACCGTGTAATTGCCTATGCAGGGAGCCTATGGAGTGAGCCTATGCAGGGAGCCTATGGAGTGAGCGAGGAGTGAAAACAGGTTGAGCCGCACGCCCATCAGAGACGCATGCCGTGACAGATGTTAATATTACTCGTTGCTACACTAACTGATACTAACTAATAATTAATTAGTTAAAAAAGATATTCATATTTAAAAATATATTCACAATATACAGAATAATATATTGTATTAATAGAAGACAATATCTTGAAAAATACATAAGGAATTGCTGCTTTTCATAATTTGATAAATATATTAAAATATATTAAATTATATTCCATTTGTTTATATATTTTTTACAATATGCTTATATGTTAATTTAGTTCGAGCAAAATGGACTTTATAGGCATTAATCAGAGCACGCCGACAAAGTAAAAGTGTGTGTATAATTCTTAAATATGCATAAAGCTTTAATAATGTTTTAATAGAACAATTATAAGTATAAATATAATGTTTTTTGTCTTTATTGCGCTATATATATATATATATATATATATGTAGTATATCCATACATGGTCCATTCATATATTGCAAAATATTAATAAATATAAGCACTAGTTTGTTACATATGTAAATGTATTATTTAATATATTGCATTAGATTTTACAATATATCGCCAATTTTTTTTTTATCTGTAAGGAAGCATATACTTTATACTAAACCATGATTCAATGAGACAACAGCTTAATGCATTATTAATCTAAATCTGACTTGTCATCAATAAGCCATGTAAAAGTCAGATTTGGACTTGATTTAGAACATGTAACTCTTAATGTGTTCCTTAAAATAAAGTGTTACCACCAACTTTAATTTATGCATTTGTTATTTTTGAGTTACAAACAGATAGATAGACGAACGTTGAAAAAGCATTGTTCTGATCTTTGCAGCGGATGCCCGTGCAGGTATGGTTTGTAGTCTCGTAGTAGAAATAGAGCTGGTTGAGTCCGTTGGCGAATGCCACAAGCACTAGGCAGTAGATGAAAAGGAACTTGAGGATGTCTAACAGCATTCGGCCCAGTGAGATCTGCAGCGGGCCTAGGTGGGAATTGGCGGTAAAGAGAGAGATGAGGCGTAGAGAGCTGAAGATGTTAGCGATGGCGAACACAGCCTCGGCCACCAGCGTGGGGTGCCACATTTCCCAATCGTCCCTGGACCTTGAGCCCTCATTGCACTGTCATGGGACAGAAAGGCTCGTGAATAGTATTATCATTTCTACCATTATTAGTATTAGTAATAAAGAAAGAAAGTAAATAGGTTATAATTGATTATATTCCTCACTCTTAAAATTTACTTTGGAAACATTGCTTGAGTATAAATATTTATAAGTTTTCAGTATACCGGAAATGTCATAAATATATATTATTATTATTATTATTATTATTATTATTATTATTATCAAAAGTACTACTCTAGTATCATCAGTATTAGTATAAATATATTATATTTAATATGATATAAATATCAATATCAGTTCTGACGCATACCTTATACAAACATTAGTTAATGTAATGCAGTTCCTCATTATTTGGTTATTAGATTTGTTCTGCAATGTAATTATTTTGTTATTGTTAATGTTGAGGATTGCCCATTGGTTACACCAACCAATAAGTTAAATATTATCAGTTAAGGGAACTGTGATGTAAATTGTTCCCAATGTAAAATCTGTGCTCCAATGTTTGCTTCACATACAGCAGTTTAAATTTGGCCAAAAGCAGTCCTGTTGACTGTTCTGGTCTATTTCATGCAGACTAAGCTGTGGTCGCGTCCTGGCATCTCGATTCTAATGAGCTCATGGCCGTATGTGGGCCAGATGAATGTGGTAAGTTTTGGGCCTCCACTGGGTCATCACTTATTCGCTATCTGGGTCACTAGCCTGCCAAGCGTTGACTCTGATTATTGTAACACAACATACCTTTATATATGCGACTAACTTCAGTGAAATGGTGGCCAAGTAAAGAGAGTTCATAACAAAATCCATAAGGTTCCACCAGTCGTGGATGTAATCCTGTAATCCACCGTCCCACATCTGTTTGATTTCTGTCCATATGAAACCTATTAGAAGAGCCAAAAGATTTACTGAATTAGAACCTGAACCCCTTTTAAAGACATTTTTATATAATAAGGCTTAAAACAACAAGATAAAGGGTTTTTATCTTGGGTGCGAGATACATGACAGTGTCAAAAGTATAACCTGAAGTTGATGAACTGTCAGATCCAGGGTTATAATGCAATGACTTATAAAAATTTACACAAGAGAAAAATTAAGCCTTAGGGATATTTTTTTTTTGTAAAAGTACTACAAATAAAAAAAAAATTAAAGGTTGATCCATTGTAGCGTATAAAATATGTGTGACAGAAATGGATTAAGAATTTATGAAAATAAAGGGAACTAATGAAATGATGGAACTGTTTTGTCTTTACTGTATTTATTGCTTTTATTTATGTAATTTGTATTCTTTTACAATTACCATGAATGCATTATTATTACAATTAAAAGGAAAATGTATATGTAAAAAAATGAAAAAATTGTGGCAATAAATTATGCAAAGAAATGTTTTCAGTAAATCCATGCTTCTATTATTATTTAAGAATTATTAACACTTCTCAAATAGCTTCCTGACAGCTTTACCTATGAGAAGTTCTATAAGAAAACTACTTATACTTATTGAAAACGATTCATCTTAAAATTAATTTTAAGCTAAACTTATTTATACTTATTTATTTTGTGACATACATAATAACAGCAATAATTGAAAATGATTTCATGTTGATTTAAAAAATACAACAACAGTGCTCTTTTATTTGTTTATGACCACAGTTAATATTTAAAAAAACAAAACAACAGTTAATTCTTGTTTTTCCTTAAATTTTATTGGCTAGAACTTATTCTCTCACCAAGTTGTTTCTTTTTATTTATTTTCGTAAGTAGAGGTAGAAGGTAGCACTTAAGGCGGTAGTACCAGCCACCTGCTGACTATTATACTACTGTATGGAACAGTGATTTTGCCACTCTGTAAAACACTCTTCAAATCAAATTCAAATTTTATTTGTCACGTACACAGTCATACACAGTACGATATGCAGTGAAATGCTTTTTCGACTACCAGTGACCTTAAAATAAAATAAAAGCTTAAACATAAGAAATAGATATGAATAAAGTTAACTGGTAAAATATACTGTACAAGTAAAAATAAAGATATATTGCAGTAAAATAAATATGCTAGAAAAATGAAATTACCTAGTAAAATATACTGTGCAAAGTAAAATAAAATAAAAATATACTGTACAAATGAGAACTGTACAAATAATACCTTTTAAAGGCTACAGTGAGCTCATACAAGCTCAGTACTTTTAATTAGTTAAAAACTTTAACTTTTAAATTTAAAGTTAAGTACTTTTGTACATTTTCTTACGTTTTTTTTCTACAATACCTGTACTTTTACTCAAGGACAGAATTTGTGTCCACCACTGCTTGTCAATGTTATTTATAAACCACAAAACTCTCCTAGCTGAAAAATCTAACAAAAAAATGTGCAAAAAAAATAGAAAAGTAAAAAAAAAAAAATTTTCATCTAAATGAGATTATGCCTGCTTTGGTCGTTCTAGATAATAAGGATAAAGCCTTACCTATAATCCATGGGAGGATCATCCACTCGACAGGGGTGGGCTTGGGACCTTGGTGGTCAGTATCCAGAGGAACGATGTGCCGCGAGGCCAGCAGGAGGAGGAAGAGGAAGGTCAGGTAAGATGCCGTATGACAGATGAACTTGAAGAACGGCTTGCGGATGAAGAGGCCGATACGGCTTTTGGGCGCCACCAGGTAGCAGATGGTGAAGAGGGGGAAGAGAAGACCGATGAAGATGCATGTGATGAATTTGCCAGCCCAGTGGCGCCTTCTCCAGCCGGGGAACTCATCGTACCATCGTGAAGCAAGGAGCTGCTGACAGTTCGGCTGAGCCACAAACTGATCAACACACAAGGAGAAGAAATGGGTAGCGTACTGATTTACATGTACACTCCATGATTTACTGCTGTGGTAAGGATGGAGAAGCACTTTAACCGGCAGTAACTCTGTAACTATAAAGTGTAGGTTTACCTCAAGGGTAACTAAGGTATCTTAGGGTTCTAGTTGGAGGGTTTTAGAATAATAGACTTGTTCTTTTTTATGGCTGCATGGTATTACAGATTGATAAAAAAAAATTGTCAAATTCATGAATTATAGAATTATACATTATTTCTTCCTTATTTACACCATAACATTAAACTGCACAACATTAAGCCCGATATCGTGCAACATTTTTTAGGCATAACAGCAGTTAAGCTATAATATGCCTGTGATTCATGTTGTCCATGTTAAATTCAACATCAAATTTAATTTGCTGCATACACAACCATACACGTAAGACGCCCCTGACCTTGTCTCTGGGTAAAGAATGGCTTGACACAAAGGAATGTGACACTTTGCATATATCGGTATGACGGAAGCAGTATGATTGAAACAAGGAGTATGAAATATTGAAAGATGTGTCAGTAGGAGTGTGATTGTCCATGCACAATGCATCTTTGCTAAATATGCATACTGTTAAGCTTCAAATTATAGAGTCTTGGCACAAGCTGGTGTCTGGGCTGAAGAGCTGCCTTCAGCTAAACAATTGACATGAATGCATGTGACTAGATAATGAAGAATCTGCTACAGAAACCAAACTGAGACTTCAGATGCTTAGAGAACTGAAAGTTGCTGATATCAAGTTATTTTTAATGTATTTATTAGCTATTCTATATTGTACAACAGACACTACTAGTCCACTAATATGATTGATCAAGTGGAGTTCCAAGAGTGCTTATATAGGAAAAACTTACATGTGATTGTAATGTAAATTTTCACTTCCTAGCTTGAAATGATTGCTAGAGTAGTTTTAGATGGATAGAATATTAACCCTGAAGAACATTCCAAATGTCCAGAAAAAATAAGGACAGTGATTACGCACTGTAGGGCTCATGTATAGTCAGTTGATATGAGTCACAAACAGTTGCAATGTAAACCAAAAGAATATTTACATGTTTATAGTAAGTGTGTGTATGTTTATATAAAAATCTAAATGAAAGTATGGGTCACTGGTACCAATATGGTAAAATAAGATTTAAAAAGAATAATAAGATAAAGGAAATAAATAGCAGGAATATAATATAAAATGAAATGCAGTACACTCATTGATATGTACTGTAATTCTACGAGGGTGAATCAAAAATTATCCGCACGCTGGCTGCAGAACTTATTTTAATTACCTTTTAGAAAAGACAAGTACTTATTTTTTTGATATAATGTCCTTGGTTTTTAATACACATTGTCCATCTGTCAACAAGCTTTCAGGGGGCCAAACAGGTGAAAGTCAGATGGAGAAAAATCGGGACTATAGGGAGGATGCTTTAACACCTCCAAAAGCAGAGACTTGACAGAAGTGTGCGGATGTGCATCTTCATGCAAGATCATGACGCCCTTGGTTATCTCGAAGTTTAGACTTCAGATCTTTAATAAGCGTCTCACTGTAACGAGCACCGTTAATTGTTGAGCCTTTTTCCTGCTAATGTTCCATTACCGGACCTTGAGAATCCCAGAAAACTGTAAGCACTGACAAATTTTCCATGTGATAGTTTATTTTTTATTAAACTTTTTGTGTTTAAGTACCAGTCAAGTCCTCCGGGGACAGTAGCCTTGAACAGAAAGCGCTGATAGGACAGTGCGGCAGATGTTTTAATATAACCAGAGTGCGGATATTTTTTGACTCACCCTTGTATTAATGACTAAATGTAAAGTGCAAATAATAACTGTGCAAAAACTGCAGTAAAAGTGACTGGGTCTATTGGCAAACTGTGTAAACCAGGTACTGTAGCTTTAGACACCTAAAGCTAAAGGATGAGAGAGTTATGTGGGTAGCACTGGGATGTACAGTATGTCACAGAGCCTTAAGCCTAGAACTCCTAATCCGTGTCCCCATGCCTCTGTTTTGAGGTGTTGAAAAGTTGAATTACCCTGAGGACAAAGGATTTTCTGTCTGTTAGTTAAGCAGCTTCGTGACAGAAGTCTTCCACTAAACACACACTTGATGACATCAACAGCAACTACGGCAGAGGATTCTTTTCAGGAATACCACTTCTGACTTAAACTAAAAAAGCTTATTAGATGACAATAAAAAGGACAATGTGGTTCAATTCTACCAGAAACATTATTAACCAAAAATTAGTCACCCTACGCCTTCAAGCCTACACTAGTTTGCATTATAAGCACCTACTTGCCTTGTAGAATACTACTTTATTTTATTACTGTACTGCCGTTATTACACATTGTTGACGAGAAAGGAGTTTTTCGAAAAAGTTCAAAGGTTAAAGCTAAAAATACGCTGATCAGCTTTAATGTAATCAATGATATTATTATTTCAGGTTGAAGCGCAAGTACATGTATATAAAACCTTGGATTGCGAGCATAATACATTCTTAAAATGTATTTGTAATCCAAAGTACTCATAAACAGGGAATTCCCCCATAATAAATAACAGAACCTCAGATGATTCATTCCACAATTTTTTTTTTTTAACTAATTAGCCTAACTGAATCTCTTTGGGCTGTGGGAGGAAACCGGAGGAAACCCACCAAGCATGGGGAGAACATGCAAACTCCATGCACACAGAGATGGGAATCGAGTCGAAACCAAACCCGGACCTGGAGGTGCAAAGCGACAGTGCTAACCACTACACCATAGTGCAAAAATTAACTAATCCTAGTAAAAATAATCAGTTTAACTTTTGTAATTAATATCTATTTGTGCAGGTGTGTGTTAACATTGAGCAGGTAGCTTATTAGTAGCTTATTTAAAAGTAGATTTTTAAACCCTGGCACATAAACAGTGGTGTCAAACGTATTTACATTTATTACTTGATTTGAAGTATAGATACTAGGGTTTAAAAAGACTTTAAAAGTTGAATTATCAACTCAAGCTTTTTACTCAAGTAAAATTACTGGTTTCAAAACTACTTAAAGTATAGAAGTAAAAGTAACGTAAGGGGGAAAAAAGCATTAAGGATAAAAGCTTAGGCTGTGCCACGGGCCTATATACTGCACTAACACCTCATAAAAAAAAAGAAAAATGTGTTGTTTTTTTTGTTGTATTTTTTAATGGCCATAGTGATTTTGGATACTGTATATGGCAATTAAAAAAGAATGCATTTTAGTACAATGCAAATACATTAAAGAACCATATATGTGTACTACTGAGCATTAACATGTTTTATGGAGAAGAAGATATGAGAACTACAGTAGTTGCCTATAAGTATTGTAATGGTGCAAAAAGTCAAACTTCAGAGGCATGTCATCAGTAACCTTTATTGGAATGTACAGTAAATGTTCATCCAAGCTTAGCTGCAAAAATTAGTATACCCAGGGCAGGCTTAATAACAATTACCCTTGTATGGTTGTCTACAATAAACATTAGTGCTGTCAGAATTAATGATTAATCCAAGTGATTAATAAAAAAAAAAAAAAAGGATTTTATCACTTATCACAGGACTTATCACAACCTTATCAACCGAAAATGCTATTTTATTTAAACGTCCTTGCTGGAGTGTGTGACGTGACGTGACGTCATGTGCAGGTGCGATGGATCGTGTACCAACCAATAGGGTGTCGGAAAATGGTATGTTTATACTTCTCATCCAACCACAATCAAATACGCTCCATCCGGATGGCGTGATTTATTTGGATGTTTTTTTTTTTTGTTGTTGTTTTTTGAATGACAAGCTAAATAAAATAGGAGTAATAAGGCTATTTTTGTAGAAAGTGGGAGTAGAAAGTACAGATAATTGCATGAAAATGTAAGGAGTGGAAGTAAAAAGTCGGCTGAAAAATAATTACTCCAGTAAAGTATAGGTACCCAAAATTTCTACTTATTTGTACTTCGTTACTTGACATCTCTGCACATAAATGTTCATAACATGAACTGTTCATAGCATTTTGATTTCACTTACTGTACAGTGCAGGTTAAACTTTAGGCAGATATCTAAGTACTGCAAAAGTTTCATTAAATTCTGTCCATCCAGTTTCGGGTGATGCTGTGACATATTCTGTCACATATACCTTCTTACACCTTCACTTCTACTCAACCTTTTGATTTTAGCGCATAACACTGGACTCTCAGTCTGGGTATTTTACACGCCCTGGTCTCAGACTGCGGCAGATATGTTTGCTCTGGCGACCCCTGTTTTATCTCATAGTTGCGCTCCCACATTGCTGCTTTTTCTTAGCACCACATTTTTTTAACATATTCATTCAAGACAAACTGGCTTTAATCTTTCCACAGAAAGAGTAAGCATACATTGATCTGTCCATTCATCTTTGAAGGTCCAATTTTCATAGTCTACTTGCCTTTTTTTGGAGTAAGCCTGCTGTGTTGCACGTTTGTTTGTGTTTCATGATGATTTTCATGGCTTGGAGGTGCATTATGGTCGTTTCTGTGTCTTCTGCATGTCTATACATGAAAAACTTGTGTTCATTGGCTTTGTTGAGTGACTATATTTGTCCAAAAATCTCTAAACGCTGTGACGTAACCAGACACATTCATGCTCATAACTTCACTTCTACTTAACATTTTGATTTTATTCATGGTGCAGATTTAACTTCAGGCACATGCAGAACTACTGCCAATGTTTCATTAAATTCTGTCTAGCCAGTTTTGTGACAGACAGACAGACATCAAATTTTCTGAGACTGGCTTCGGCTCCTCCAATGAAAAGTAATGATATCATTGAAAGAGTAATTTCTGACCCATGAAACCATTCCTTTATTCATATAGATTTCATTAGTTCAGAAACTCAGCTGGCCTGCATCAGGACTGGAATCCACCAGTTGAAGAACCCTGATCTTGTTTATCACTTTTATCAGCCACAGATATGATATCCAATTGAAACCAAGGAGGCAGAGCTGTTGTCTATTTGGTCAGAATAAAATAAATAAATAAAAACAGAAGCTGCTCATTATTAACTCGCGTTACACAAGACTTTTACCTGGAATCTTGTGATAAAATTGTTTTTTCGCTCTCAAACATGAGTGTTCAGGAACAGCGTGGCCGTATGCATAATAATGTTAGATAAGACTAGTGATGAAGTGGTAATGGACTGGTAGGCAGGAGGTCTGTCTGTCTGCTTCAATTCTGCACTGATTCATTTTGCCCTTCCACCCCGCCGTGCCTCTGCGATTACGGCTGACATTCTGCTTTAGCCGCCTTGCCCTCTTACTTCCATCATCAAATGCCATTTTAAAGGAGCGAGCATTTAACATGCACTTCTAAAATAGAAATTGTTGTTTTGTTTGTTTTTTTTCTTTTTCTGAAGTTGGCTTCATCTTTGAAAAAAGAAATGTAAAGATCTCCTCCACCTCTTCCTCTTTTTATATCACTTCCCCCTTGAGATTCGTCTCTACTCATTAACTAAGCTGCTGCTCAGCAGGAGAAGTGAATTGAGCCCTAAATAAATTACATCGAATGATTCCTCGTTAGACCCGAGCCAGTTCTTCTCTGGGTAATGGGGTCAAACCTAACATGCTTTTAAGTGTTCTGTATCAGTTCTGATTACCGCACGGTGACGTTGGCCTGGTCTCATGAGTCGGACTCAGAAATAAACACTTCCTTACGTCACCTCAGCCACTTCCTCTAAAAGAGACGGCACAGATTTTTTTTTCCATTTAAATTTTTTGATAAGTGCTAGTTAAAATGACGCCATTATATCATTGTTTAGGTACGGTTGTTTATGACTGCGTAATGGATTTGCAGCATGAAAGTTTGATAAGGATCAGAAAATTCTAATTATAAGCTCCTTTTCAGCCAAGAGCTCTTTGAAACCATTCGACAAATCCTTTGTGCTTAATTTATGCAGCTGGATAAGAATGAATTGATTCGCAAATCATTTGCTAGAGCTTTTAAACAATAACTGTGGTATTCGTGGAAATCTGGTTAGTTGGAGAAAAGCATTCATTTCGTATAAAACCCTCTGAGTTTGTGTAAATTCATGTACAGTACAATCACTTACTGGAATCATACAGTACAAGTGTCACAATGAAGTGCAGTTTTATATACGGATGATGGTGACGAGTTTTAATCACTTTGTTAAATATTTCCATTATTGCACCAAAGATACAGTAGAACTTCTATGTTTTATATTTATGATTCGAAAGAAACAGTAATCCATAATAAAAGACAACTTAGACAAGTCAGTGAATTAGATCAAAAGTAATAGCACAAAGAATGAACAAAGAATGAATCAGCAGATGTGTTTACTGTACATGAACGCTTATATTCCACTAATAATTGGAATAATAATCCAGTCAGAATAAAAATGCATCATAGAACCACCTCAGTTGAAACCGACCTGACCCGACCCAACCAAAATTAACTTTCAAATAAAAATTGAGGGTTGGTGTCAACCATTGACAGTCTGTTCAATAAATAAATATTAGTCATAGAAACACTTCCAATCATTTCTCTTTTGCTGGAATATATATATTATTTTTCCGCATGTTTTCTGACACATGAAAGGAAAAAAAAACTTGTTAATTGCTTGCCTGATAAGTAAACTCTGGACAATCTGGAGAACAACTCTCTTGTACCAGGCTTTGCTTCGGACTTTAAACCACTGGGTCTTTGGCAGAGGAAAGACTGATTGTCTCACATTTTACATGTGAAAAAGCAACTAACTTCCTTTAATATATTTCTGGCAGATTAAACACTTCAACCTCAAGCAAAACCTTTTCGTCCAAGACAATATTGTATATTTTGTCTATTCTGATTAAATGCTTTGATCTTGTAAACGCACATCTTATTGGATCAGTGTGTATGTAAACTGTTAAGTTGGAATCTCTATTTAGAATAATTTCCATCTGATTGAAGAAATTTTGCATTGAGTTAAATTTAACTAGTGCATGTATGTATATGGGAGTCAATGTGCTGCAATGGCTGAGCTGTATTACTAGAAGATTTAGCAAACTTTCAACACACACACACACACACACACACATACATATATATATATATATATATATATATATATATATATATATATATATATATATATACACACACACACATGTACTGTATGCACATATGCATACATGCATACATGCATACTGTAAGTCTTCTAGCTAAGAGGCATGTTTTTTCTATAATCTGTTAAATATACTATAAACCAACCAACCAACAAACAAACAAACCCTAAAGTATCTTTAAGGTAACTATCAAAATCATATTATTATATTATATTATTTAAACCTACTAGTGAGTAATTTTTTTTTTCAGATTTTTGATGGTGATGGTTTAAAAGTGCTTTCACATGGACTCGGGCCCAAACTGGACCACACTTCGTGGTCGGGCCCAAACTGGACCACACGCCTCGTGTAGTGACTTGAATTTGAACTTGAACTTGACCCAAAGTTCTCTATGTTTAATTAATCTGAGCTCTCCACACTGTGCCTGGGCACGGATCAGTGAACCATGCTTGAGTCTACAGAAAGTCTGGAGCATAGTACGGTGTACTCTGGCATGGCGCAAAGCATATATGAAGGTCAACCATATCAGATCACAGAAGTGGATTTCTGTTTACAGTGTGAAATTATCAGTGCCATTTGTGTCCTTTGAAATCCTAAGTTTGTAAAGTTTTGTAAAGTACAAAAGCATGGCAGAACATAGGTGTTGAATTATTTTTCTGAAATATCACTAATATAAGACATATTGACCCTTCTTGTTCTTTTCTTTCTCTTTGTGTTTATTTGTTATTCACAAAAAAAAAATAGGTGGATACTGCTACATTCTGAGAACATACTCGAGTAAGTGTACCGAAGTATGGACGATAATAATAATGTGAAAGCTGACCAGTGGTAGAGGGGGAGGGGGAGGGGTTGTGGTAGAAGTTTAGAAATCAACTTTATATTATATACAGTATAAGGTAAGAAATCCACTAAGAAGGAAGAAGTCTACTGCTCATTGCTCCGTAAATGGGCACTAAATAGTGCTTAGAGATCTTTTTTTTTATTGATTTGGCGAAAAATAAACTTCACTTCCCATAAAAAAAAAACATGCAATAATATGTGGGAAAACAGCATTCACAATTAAAGACTGTAAACATTCTTTTTCGTAGCTAAAAAGTCTATGGAATACCTTTAGTTCATATACTGACGTATAAGTTTTTAAAAATAAAAAATAGCTTATATATATATATATATATATATGCTGTATATACTGTATATGGTCATATATATAATTTATAAACTTTTTAAAAATATATATATTTTGTATGATCACATATATATATGATCAGTAGCGGGTGCTACACGCAGTTCTGCCAGGTCACATGGGGGTGGTACGATCATCCAGTCTCTGCTTCAACTGGTCCCAGACGTGCTCTATGGGGTTCACGTCAGGAGACATTGACGGCCATACCATATGAGGCACTCCAACTTCCTGAAGTCGAGCTGTGACAATTCTGCCACGATGTGGTGGAGCATTATTATCCATGAACAGAAAGTTGGGGGTGTGCTGGCAGAATTGGGGGGTGATGATGGGTTCTATGATGTCTCTAAGGTAAGAACGTGCAGTGCCTGAGCCATGTACAATAACCAAATCTGTTTTGTGCTGACTGGTGATGCCTGCCCAGACTGTTGCACCTCTTCCACCAAAGCAAACCCTGGGGATCATGGTGACCTCAGATGATGGAGGCCACTGTGCTTATTGGGACCTTCAAAGCAGCAGAAATGTTTCTGTAACCTTCCCTAGATTTGTGCCTCGAGACAATCCTGTCTCGGAGGTCTACAGACAAGTCCTTTGACTTCATGCTTGTTTATATAGACAGGTGTGTGCCTTTTCAAATCATGTCCAATCAACTGAATTTACCAGAAGGGGACTCCTATTAAGCTGTAGAAACATCTCAAGGATGATCAGGGGAAACAGGATAATCAGGGGAAACAGGATGCACCTGAGCTCAATTTTGCAAAGGCTGTGAATACTTATGTACATGTGCTTTCTCAATTTTTTATTTTTATAAATCTCAAGTAAACTTTTTTCATGTTGTCATTATGGGGTGTTGTGTGTAGAATTCAGAGAAAAAAAATATTTAATCAATTTTTGAATAACCCTGTGACATAACAAAATGTGGAAACAGTGATGCGCTATGAATACTTTCCGGATGCACTGTACATACAGTTATGATAATTCCTAAAATCAGCCCCTTTTTGTTGATTGAGCATTCTGCATGTACAGTATTTGACTTTTACTGTCTTTGCCTTTTAGTTTTGGCTTATATTAAATATAAATCTAGAGAAACATTTCATAAAGGATTTTGTTTCAAGTTTCAATGTTTCAAGTCATTCTAAATGAGTCACTATGGTGAATGAATCAGTACTGATCACTAAATCTTTTTTTTCTGCTGGGATTCTCAATTGAAATAGACAAAAACTGAAAAGTGTAAATATGTACTGTATATGTATAGTATGTGTGTGTACTACTGTGAATGTGTCTGTTTGTTGCATCTCGCACTGTGCGGTTCTGTCCTTAGACAGGAATAACATCTTCTGCTGACGCAATTTTATAAAACCCTGATTTCATGCAACATCCGTTAGGCTCCAACAAGCGAGGACGATTTTGTTTGGATCCCATATCTGTTTGTCCATCTGCCCATTCAAATACGGAATATATTACCGAGTCAGTTACAATCTTGAGAGCTACAGTAACAGGCCGAGCATAAAATCTACAGCATTCACTCCATAGCGTGTGTACAAAATGCATAGACGTGTCAATAATATCATGATAGTGACTGGATCCAAAAAAATGATCTCCTTTTAATCTAATAGGAGTTGCAAAATCTTATTTAAGGCAGCATCATTAGGGCTGCTAATCTCAGAATCTAATTAACACTTGGAGTGGGAGATGGGTTCTACAAAGCCCGATGAAACTGAGCTCTACAAGTCCAAGAACATTTCTCAAGTGAATAACAATTACGATAATAAGATCAATGCTAATACAGAGAATGAGACTGTGTGACTTTAACGAGTGATAAAGGCTTTATCATCTCAATTTCCTGTGTCTGTATACAGAATTTAATTCATTTACATCCATTTCTGGTAACATTTACAGCACATCAGTGTCAAAACAACATTGGATGATGTCTATTAAACTACAGATTTAGTGTTTATAGGTTTATTATTATTATTTGCTAAAACTGCTTTTAACATTACAAGCGAGTCTACAATTAAAACAGTGAACGTCTTAATAGAGAGAATATCTGATTTGAATATCTGTCTTGAAAAACGTATAGTTTCATGTAGTTTAAGCTCCTTCATATTCTTAAGTTTGCACACTGATTGGACTGCTGACTTTTACAGTACATCATTCGCAGTTGGTCACAAACCTACAGATAAAACATCGATTTTGTCTTCCTATAACCATAGGAGGCTGTAACCTCTTGGGATTCCAGTGTTGGGTTAATACAGTGTAACTTGCTTTTGGTAAAATTTATGCTGCTGTTCATTTTCACAAAAGTCTCAAGGCCGCCACCTACGAAGCCAAAGCAATATTGATCCACCGCCATGTTTAACCTTCAGATGTCAGAGCTTTTCATTGTGTAGAGTTTCTAATTATGCTGATGAGATATGGGTATCATCTGACCATGAAACACTGTTGTGGACAAGCCGGAGATTTTATGTGTTGTTTCCGAGAAAGGAAGACTGTTATGCAACTTTAACAACATATCTCTATGGATTTGAACTAAAAAAAGGAAAACTCAAGTACTACACTGACTTTATCACAACATCATCTATGGCACAACAACAAAGAGCTAAGATGAAATACCAGACAGTGATAAAGGTCCATCTGATCCACAGTGCCGTTGCCCTGATAGAAAATGCATCATTACTGCAAGATTGTTTGGGAATCACACTGATCGACTGAATCCATTTCAAGGTTAATGGATAAAGATGATGCCATTACAACAGCTGCTTTTCACTGCCTCTTCCTTTGAATCTATTCTTTTAAACACATGTTCACAACATTTGAACCAACTTAGGATGTACGGGAGAATTTGTGGGACACTTCTGCTTGGAAAAACAAATTCAGTGCAATGCTGATGTAAAAAGAAATGAGCATGACACGCTCCTTCCTGCAAAAATTCTTCCTTCCAAAATTAACTGGACATTTATGGACACTATGGACACATTCATGCACACCTACACTTACATATTTATCTTTTCATTTCTGGACCATTGCACAAAACACTTGAATAAGACACTTTTTATGCATCCCTGCACACTCCCAGTCATTTTTTCAATTTTTTCTTCTATATTTTGTTATATTGTTAATGCCCTTATTTGTACAGTATATTTTATTTTTATTCTAGTTAAGTAGATTTTTTATCGTATCTCTTTTTATTCATATTTATTTCTTATCTACTGTATAAGCTTTTACTTTTTATACAGGTCACTGGCGGTCGTATAAGCATTTCCCTGCATATCGTACCGTATATGACTTTGAATGTGACAAATAAAATTTGAATTTTGAAATTTGAATTTAAAAAACACTAGTGTATGTATGAAATCTAATCACCAATGGTCACTGAAGGTGCTTCCAGAATGAAGGTGTAAATGGCTTCTTAATCCACTGGTGTTGAGACCATTTAAGATACAAATTAGTTTAATACCAGTTAGGTATAATCAGAAAAGAACACATTATTCCATAACATTAGTAAAAAAAAAAAAAAACATGAAAAAAGCATGAGCGACAAAACATAATTTTATATATAAGTTCTTTTACATATCAGGTTATGAAGACAGATTTTTGGTATTATTTTGCAAAACACTATAAATCCACTTCTCACAGGTTTGTCTAAAAGCATAAATCTGACTGCAATTATTGTGCCCAAATACAGTATATATGCATTTAGTAGAAATAATAGGTTGGTTGTATGTATGTTTTAATAAAAAATATTGAAAAGTCATGCTTTGATTGGTTGTGTTTGTCAAACTGGCAACAAATTAGAACAAGGAAACGTTTTGAGATTTGTGAGATTTGTGAAGTCCCTGTTTATAACTAAGATATTTAAAGATTATGAAAACCATAAAAAAGCAAAAATGTGTATACAGTAGCTTACAATGTATTATTATTATTGATGACACGGACATGGACTATGAACTTTCGTTTCCTTGACTCCAAAAATTCCATTAAACACATTTAAACCATTTACAGCAGCCCTAGATTTCCCAGCAGGAGGTTTTCACTGATCATGCAACAGAAACCAGTGAAATTATCTTTTTTTTTTTTTTTTCATTGCATTTTGTCAGATCGAAGTGCTGCAGTCTCAAAGAAAATAGTTTGGTTATAATTTACTTTGTCTTCTTGGAGAAAAAATATTCCAGATAGAGATGTCTGAAAAATGTAATAATATAGAGCCATTATTAATTTAAGAATACAGCTTATTGTATGATCACCTATACTGTAGGACTAAAGAGTGATAAAAAAATCTTGACATTATTTGCTTTAGTAACTTATTTAAATAAAATGAGGGGTTTGCTTTACAATATCTAACGATAATTAGTTTGGTGATTTACAGTATATACCATATGTCAGCACAGTAACCAGCTAAAATGCATGTGTAGTTCCCCAGAAAGCCCTGTTTATTCCGTTACTAAGAACACTATCTGAGCTGTCCTATTTTTAGCCACCTTTGCCTCTTGCACCAGAGTTCCTTCCATGCGTGTTGACAATTTTAAGTTTGGCATTTTTAAAACATTCACATGGGCAATACTACCTTGGAGCTCATTGGGTTGAATTTGCAACTAGGATATGCCTCAGCATTGCACATCTGGATTTATTTATTTATTTATTTATTTATTTACCATTCTTACAATACTTTAAGATTGTTAGTGAATATTGTATTGTAATATTTCAGTGTGGTTGTGATTTAGGTTGAGGATACACTACACATTCTTAAAAAATGACTGTATACACTAACCAACAGGCTTCTGCAGATTTGACATCATATGACATCATAACCAAATTGGATACACTAAATGACGAGGGATCATAGACTACAGGACTACTAAGTCACTTAAACTGAGGCCAAATGAATGCACCAAGTTCTCGGACAAAATGAAAGCAAGAGTACAGTTTAAAGAAGAAGAATAAGAAAGAAACAAACATGGATCCAAGCTAGGCAGCAGCAGTGTCCCCATCTGTTTATCTGTTCGCCATTTTTAATTTTCTTCTATTTCTTGTATTTTGCTCATGGTCCCACCACCCTCTATATTCATTGGCTATTAAGACTGCACGCTCCCCACTTAGGTTGGTGACCACTGCATTCAAAGTCTGTACCCCATACACTCACGCCAACTGGCAGAAACTTTTGCTGACTGATGCGGACAACTTTCACTTCCCCAAGAATCAGAAGTCAATGATAAGAAAGAAATCTTGGTGCATATTCAGAGAGATTCTGGCCATCTCAAACATAGTGGCGCTAAGGTTCATGGCTCAGTCCATTAGAGTTCTTACATAGCAAACCATGTCTTTATTGGTACTTTGTGTATACTGTGTTTTTGTTTTTTTGTTTATTGACTGTTCTCTTCATTTTAGCATCATGTATTATTTTTTCCAAAATCTTAACATAATCCTGATTAAACTAGATTCAGTTCCATATTGTAACACTAAGGCAAGAGCGTTAATACTTGAGCAATTTATCATAAGTACATAATGTTCATATTTTTATTTAGATTATGTATTCATTCCAGTGTGTGCAATTGGGCTGGAGTGACTTTGTATTATATTTACTGTACAGTTAAGGTTAGACATGGTAATTTCGAATAGTAGATGTTCTATTCACAATAACAGCAACAGCACAACACCAACAAAAGACAATAATTAATATAAAACAATAAAAATACAGTTTCTGTTAAGCTCTATAAAGGGTTCAGCATTATCAACTCAATGGTCCAAAATGTGGCACTGAGAGTAATGCAGCACAAATGGATTTTATCATTTCCTATATTGGGCAGTAGTGTAGCTTCTGGCAATTCCATTGCTGATTCATAATGTGATAACGTGAGAGGGTGTGTCCTCATGCGGAAACGAGGAAAAATTACTATCCTGGCTTCAGGGTCATTTCTGCACTGCTTCACAGCTACATTTATAGTCGATTACCACCTGACAGTGATTTAAAAAGCTTACATCATATAACTCCAAAGGTCCTACAGTATAATGCCTTGTGCGTTAACGCTATTGATTGTTGTGTCAAAAATAATTTCAGGCAGGACTGTCATTGCATTTTGCCCTGAAAATGAAATGATGAATTTTTCATTCAAGCCTATTTATTTCTCATAGATGTTGATGTGGCAAATATTTGGTTACTGAGAGGAGCTACTGTATAGGAGTTTAATGCTTTATCATTGGGTCATAGTGCAAAAATGCTTGTTTTAGTAATTTTACAAGATGTTTTTCTTGGAGACCAGACAGAAAACATGGCTGTTCTTAGGTGGTGTAAAATCTGACTTCATGTTATTTTGCTTTTTAATAATAATAATAATAATAATAATAATAATATTTGATTAAAATGATTGAGAACATTTTCTCTGATTTTTATCTATTAATTTATTTATGTATTTATTCATATTCTTTCAATTTAATGAATATACATAAATTAATTTGTGGGATTGACACCCCATCCTTGTGCCTAAAGTCCTCTGGGGTAGACTGCAGGTGCCCCCCTCCCCCCACCTCTGTAAGTTGTATAGAAAATGGATAAATGAGTGCATGAATGGATGTATGTGGCTATTGTGACTTTAAATGAAGATAACATTACTCCTTTTATTTTTCAAAGCTAAAGTCGTTTAGGTGTTTAAGTCCCACCATTTTTTCTTAAAGTCCTTAAGTAAACCACCATCTTTATTCAATGGGGCATTGGTTCAGTGGTTTATTCTTTACTTCTACCTGCACCCTAAAGTGGCATTTCACCAGCAGAGCATACGGCTTATTCCAGGGATCATCAATTCCCGGCCTAGTTTGTTGATTTTTTGCTTCAAGACAAACCGTAGAAAGGCACTGGAGATAATGAGCCCTGACCTGGAAGAAAGTTAAAAACTTCTGCAGTGTATATATATATATATATATATATATATATATATATATATATATATTTTTTTTTTTTTTTTTTTTTTTCATATAATATAATATAATATAATATATTTTTGTAACAAAACTAACATTTACCGTATTTATATTAATTATTAAATATAATATATTATATAATATATATTACTGAACTGTTTTACTGCTTCACTAAAACTATTCATATTTACTCACTTTATTACATGCCATTAGATTTGCTTTTTGGGTGTGCGGGGAGGGGTTGTTGGGTGTTACAGTATTTAATTATTTAGTTAGATTTTTTTTATTTATTTAGTATTACTATTTTATTGGGGGGGAGCAGTGTTGGCTATACTTGGTTTAATGCCTTTATTCATTAGAAATTTTACACCTCTCATATATTGTTTTATTATTCTATAGTATAACTATATATCTATTATATTTATTAAAATTAAATCCATGATTAACCATCATAACATATAATATTGTAAAGAGATAACAGCTGCATACCTTTATCTTTTTTCTACTTTTCTTTCCTTTTTTTCTTAAATGTGGTCCTAATGGCTTTGATTTATTTATTTATTTATTTGTATGTTTGTTTATTCGAATTTGACAAGCATCAGGAAATTACACACTCTCAATTAAGAGCCAAGACAAAATCATTTTTCCTCGGGTGTGTGTAGATGGTTATATTATTCTTAGCAATTCCACACAGAATAGAAGAATGAATATGCCCGTGAAACTGTGCAGTACACTACATTATATACTCAGAGTATTATGAATGATCTGTGGTTTAATGCATTGCTGTATAAAGTTAGATGCGTGTTTTTTGTTTTTTTTTTCGTCCCTGCTTCCCCTGCAGGCGCCGTGAGGTGATCATTACCAGCCCGTTCCTTCCCCATGTCGTATTTCTAAGTGAGACACTTTTCCAGTAAGTCTTCTGCCTTGCTCACAAACTATAGTGGTACTTCCACATACGAACACCATGGGAATTTGCACCTTGATTGAAATTTTGCAAAAAAAATTGGGTTAGCATTTTTGGCATATGACCGAAAGAAACAAGCTAAACCAAAACCCAGCTATGTACCTCCAGGAGCCTTTTATATCTTGTTTGCATTTTGTGCAAGATTTAGTAAAGACATAGAACCATGAACCAAGAATATTATCAAAGATAATTGTATTCATTTTCAAAGATGTCTATTTTATCATATATTACTTCATGTACATGTCTTTTCTAAATATTTTAATTGTTTTTATGTGCAAAAATATGATTATATTGTTGAAAATTATCTGCATGTTGGATTATCTGCATTTTAATTATTTCCTACGGAAAAATATAATCTTAGTATGAAATTTTGCCTTAAGAACTCACCTCCAGAACTGATTAAATTCTTATGCCGAGGGATAAATAATCAACCCATGCATTGACATGAAAAAATGCGATGTGCAAATAGGCGATAGAAAACTGATTGTGATTATCATTTTAAACCTGGGCATTTACCCCCCAAATACACATGCTCAATGCTGCCTCTGGCTCAATACTGCCCTGGGTTGTGAGTCCTAACTGAAGAGAAGCACACTCTGCGTTCTCTGTTTCAGTAGAGATCATGCCAGACAGGCTGAGGTAGAGGATGGTTTCCTTATATGCAACTGTTCCTGCCTCAGACAAATCACCCTGTCTTAGTAGTCGAACCTGTAATATTTATCACTGTAGAATTCTTAAAACTATGGAGCACAGAGCGGTTAGTTTTTAAAATACGGGATGATTCCATATTTTACAGGATGGATGAACATTAACCTTAACAAATCTTTTACGAAGCATTAAATCTGCCATGGGAAAAATCATTGTTGCAAAAAGCGCAATTAGCTAAATTTAAAAGTCAGTCAATATTTTTACTTATTTATTACACAAGAGTACATTTTATAGTACTTTAAGGTGAAGTGCATTTTGTATTTTCACTGTTTTGTTCTTTCTTTCTTTATGCCATGGGGCTGCAGGCCACACAACAGGTCTTATAAAGAGAGTGAGGTTGGATATAAAGCCCTGCCCACTAAGAAAAGTGATTGGATCACTTAGCTCAAAAAGATACACACACAATCTACCTATTTATCTATATTTAAAAATAAATATATTTTAGGCATATGATTCTGACTATGATTTGCGGGCATCCGGGAGCTGCTGTCAATATACAGGAGACTCTTGGAACTTCCGGAAGTAGTGGGATACCTGTACCTTCTTAGGTAATAGGTTTTTTTATTATGAAAAAGTATTTATTTATTATTTTACGCACACACACTGAGACCGAGTATGAGAGACGATTACCTACAATTTCACCGCACCATTGGCTCAGTTGTGATCACATGACGCTCGGCAGATAAATTGCTGAAAAAAAAATAAAAACTGAAAAAAAATAATAACAAAATTTTGCTCGTCTTGCAAAATGCTCGCAGACCAAGTTACATGCAAACAAAAAATATTTTTGTTTGGTTACAGTACAATTATCTGGCTTCACTGGAAACTAACTGGTTTTCCTCTGTTGAGAGGGTGGGAGAGTAGAAGGGCAGTAGTTAGTGTTGATAAAATGACTGACAATAGGGCGCACGTAAACATGAACAAGCTTTACAGCCCATAATGCAATTTTTTTAAATAGATTTCCTTAACTACATAATACACTTGTGCTCATGTTGTTGCTTAAGCCGTGTTGTTTTGTTTTTATCATATTCCACATACTGTAAGTACTAGGTCATTCGGTATACTGTAATAAGGAATTTAAAAAAAGATTACTGCTTCCGTTATACAGATGATAGACAGAGAAAAAAAAATCATCATAGTTCCTTAAACAGTTGAACAATATAATCTATATAAAGGTGGGTTATAAAATCTAAAATAAAACTGAAAAAAGGCTTCAAAAATGATGTAAAAGAGGAAATAAAGTAGCGTCTATGAAAGCCTCTGATACGTCCTGGATGGATTCAGACCTACAGCGAGGTCACTTTTCATAGCAATAAATCATACAGCAATAACTCAGAACAAAATAAAGAGAACAACTTTCCATTATGTGACCCTCTATATCTAAGCCAATTTAAGACCACACTGTTGATGAAGAAAATTTCTGTGTGCATTACTCACACTTTCCCATTGCTTTATATATATTCATATTGCTTTTTTTTTTTTTGCGGTTTGAAAAAGCTGCAAGAGATTGTGCTTTTATTATACTGGTACTTTATATAGGGCATATAGTCACAGACCAAATCACGGACACTATATATCTGCATTACATTAAGAAAAAAAAAAAAGGTTAAAATGACCTCTGATAGGAAATATTCCTTTGCAGAATTCTACACAGATCATTTAGCAGTTTCCTCAGAGGGTGACTTAATGGTCACTTTCTTACTGTAAAGTTATTAGACATTCGAGTCATTTGGAATTGATTCGTTTTACTACCTGGAGACATCTGAACTGGACTTACGAACATTCAAGTTACAAATTTCCGCAGATATGAACAGATCACGGTTCTACGAACATTTGTAGATGCAAACAAATCACGAAATTATCACACATTTACTGTACAAAAAACTAGTGCAGCAGATACTAATATTTACAATTATATAAAATATTTTCAGTGTGTAATATAATATAAGTATAATGTCCAAAGTCCGGGATATTGTATGTGTGTGCGTGTGAGGGTTCAGGAGAAATTAGTCGGCCTCACTGGTTTTCATCGATCAGTCCGGAAGCACGATTATAGAAAATGGTTGTATGGAAAGCTGTCCTTATGGTGAATAATTCTAATTTCAGAAAACCGAGGCGCTAATAAAAAGCAGCAATGCAAAGCGCCACTATGAGATAAAACACGGGTCGTTAGAGCAAACCAATCTGCAGTGGTTCGAGGTGACCAGACTCCTTTTACAGTCATTTACAACCCAGTCGCGTGCAAACGAAGATTCACTAAAGACTGAATAAAGATTGTTGTTTGTATTCAAATGTACAAGGAAATATACTGAGCCATCAAAGTTCAAACTGTCCGCATGTTTATCATACTGTAGTTACAGTACTAAAAAACTGGCAATGAATATTATGAAAATGCTACGGATCTCATTTTACATAGACGAACAGTACATTATATTGAGATCTGAATCCCAACAGAAACATAAAAAATCAGCTTAAAGAAAATGTTGTTCATCAGACCTTCTTAAAGTTCAACGCGCCTTACCTCTTTCTGTCGATATTTGATGGCCAGTTTAAGCCGAGCTAAGTCATTATTGCCCTCCTCATCCAAGAGGCTAAGATCGTCACGGAAGTTGAGGATAAGCTCCAGTTCACGTGAGGAACGTGTCTGGTCCAGCAGGTCCTTTGCAAAGCGATTACACTGATAAGACAGCTCCTCGTATTCTGTCTTGAACTCGTTCTCCACCTTGCTAAGCTCTTGGAGCTCCCAGCTGAGCTGGAAGGCGGTCAGGAAGGGGTCCTCGCTAGACAGTGCGATGAGTGACGGACTTGCCAGGGCCCTGTAGATGTTAAGGCGTGAGCGTGAGTGTCGGAGACTGTCCACATCTGAGCTGGATATGCACTCGGAACAGTTGCAGCGCACCTCATGAGGCTGAGGCACTGACACACCTTTCTGCACCAGCATCTTAATAATTTCATAATTGTTTGTGTGGGCAGCGAGGATGATGGGAGTAATGTCGGGGGTGAACTCCGAGAACTGTTTGTCCAGCAGGATAGGTGGAACCTGGTTGGAAATGAGAAAGACATGCATTATATGAAACAAAGGGAGAATGAAACTGGTCATTTTATACATACAAGGTCTGTCTGGAAAAGTCCAGCCATTGTTAATATAACAAGAATGTTTTGTGCGACATTGATGTAACCTGGCAGCCACGGAGAGTGGAATAGAATGTGCATGCATGAACAATGACAACTTCACTGTACTAGTCACTAGGGCGCTAGACAGCGCTAAGTGAGCATGGGTACTGTGCGGCTGTCACGTTTAAAATGACTGAGCAAGTAGAGCAACAAATCTGCATAAAAGTTTGCGTTTAGGTTTAGTATTTCTCCGCGGAAACAATTTGGAAGGCTTTTGGGGACAAAGCAACGAATTCAGAATCTGTTGAAAGTAAGACACATTCTGGAAGGCCCGCAAGAAGCAGAACAACTGAGAATGTTTAACATGTATATACAGTACCTGTAGCGCTATAGCTTACGGGTTGCAATCAACAAAGATCAGCTGTAGTTCCTAATATGAACATTTTGTAGAATAGAAGACGATTCCGCAGAAGATGAACTTTTTAAGATGAATTACTGTTGAAATTCAAATTAATCTGATTTCTTTACAGTAAAGAAACATGCTACACTCATAACCTAATGCGAAATATACTTCGAAGTTGTTTTTAGACATTGAACTGCGTCTCCAATGTGCAGATACTCAAAAAAGAAGAAAAAAACCCTGTTTTTTTGTTTCCTTTTTCCATTTTTGCATTGAATAGTGCTTAAATACATCAGTTAGATTTTCCCCCTAATGTGACCCCTTATAAGAGTTCAGTTCAGTTCCGAAAGTCCAATAAACATTTTCTAGGTACTCGGGTATTAACACAACATATACGATATAAATCTAAGTTGCTCCATGATCTTGTCCTTGTTCTTTAGAATCGTGCCAATAGTTGAATGATTCATGTGAAAAGAACAAGCAATGTCTGGGATCTTTTCACCTCGCTTCATTCTCTTTTAATCATTTTCACTTTTATCTTCACGCATGTTCATATCTTCAAAAGTTTGTAACTCTAATGTCATATGTAGGGGACTTACTGCATTATTTTTGGCCACCTTTATAATGTTAAACTCAATGTTTGATTCATGCTAGGATCTAGCTAGCTGGAAGACAAGCATTTCATAAAGTATGTTCTAAAGATCATCACAATAAACCAGATTTTATAAATATTTTTTATTGATCCAGATGATTTAAGCAAAACCACCAAGAAGTCTATAAAATGGTGGTGGAGCTCACACACCCACACACTTAAAACACAAATGAGGTCTGCAGTGAGCTAGTAAAGTTAAAAAGTACATGGATTTTAAATATTACTGCACCCTCCAGCGTGAGCTATCCATCCTTTCTATCCTGAAGGTTTCCCAGAAAAAATGTCATAAATATGCACACAACGTGGTTTGGAATGCTTCTCAGAAAAGTTAAAGGTTTGCAGGCCAATCTTTAGAAGCATGACATTGACACAAAGTCATGCTGAAGTGCTCTCACTTAGCTACACTTTGAAGTGATGGAGCCTGAATATGAGAACAAGTTTCTAAGATATCACACTCAGCCATTGAAGGGAAGTAACAGTTGAGCCAAACCCTGTCATTTAAACCATATTCCGAAAAAGTGTAATAATATTGGTAGTTCTGGATAGTGGAAAGCCATGCATGTCCATGTGTACAATAGAGCATAGCTGTCCCTGCTTTTCACATGGAAAGATTGGCTAATGCTGTCTCGCCACTCCATTAGAAATATACTAGTCAATCACAAACATCATCACTGGCTGTTCATGATACTTGAAATGAAACAATCTCTAAAAGATGCATTGGCTGTTTTATTGCTTCTTGGAGAAAGGTCTGACCCTCTACATTGATAGTTATGGAAAGCAGAATCTCAGTGGTAACGGCTCAGAGCTACTACTCAGAAGGTTATGAGTTCAAATCCCAGTATATACAGTACATACTGTACATGCATGTGTATACTGTCACAAATTGTGAGTCACTCTGGATAGACGCATCAGCCAATTGAACAAATGTTACGTGATGGCACAGACCCAGCCAGTAAGTGGGGTTGACACTGAATAAATTGGCCGAAAGTTCGAACAGGGAGCGCAAGCCCTGCTAAAACATTCTAGAAACAGTACAATAAGCATTCTGTAGAAGTCTGAAAAATTGGCTCCATTCTCTAAGATACAGTAATATATTGAGGGCGTATTCATCTACAAAGTCCGCAGAAGCAGTGCAGAATGTGACGCCATGCACCAGGTTTTTAGATTAAATGAACCAGTTTTCTGTGTTTGACAAGGATTTATGGATTTTAAATAAACTTTGAATGAGTAAGAAAGGCATTTTTGCCTTCCTACAGTATACATAAAATTCTGAATTTAAAATATTAAAAAATTCAAGTAATCATTGCTAAAAAAGTAATAGACAAGGGTAAAGCAAAGGTGATGGAGTTCAATAAACCTATCAGAACAGAACACCTGGAAACAAAAATGAAGAAGACTGATAAACAGAATAGGTTGGGGAGTATAAGGGGAGAAATGTTATTAATCCAGGTGCTTGGCAAAACCCCCAAGAGTGCACGACTCGACTGTGAATTTGAGAGACAAGTGGTGATTAGAGTACGGGAGTGATGAGCAAATCTCTCCTGCAATATCCATCCAAAACGCCTAAGCTTTGCAACTCCCAGAGAGGACAAGCTAGCAGAGAAAAGTTACACAAGATAAGGATGACTCTTTCCAGAGCGTGCCGGGAAATCCAGAACGATCCACAGACCAGGTCTAAAACCAAGTACTTTTCGAGGTTGGATGGTAGTGGCATTGTAATGACAGTGACATGTAGGCCAACAAATATGTGATATTTAAAATGAAATAACTGAGCAAACAATTATCCACCAGGGAATGACATTTTATTTTTATTTTACCTGGTTTTACCTTAACAATGGATAAGAAACTTAAAAACAATGAAAAAATTACTTTGAATAAACTTTGAAATGTATGGTAACATTTTGCGTTGTTGCTACATCAACGGAGCAACAATAGAACAGAGTGCTCACAACGACCTCTTCAAGCCTGTGCTTTGACCACGGTAGGTGCATGCCACATTGTCGAGGACCGCCATAAGTTTATATTACGTTCTTCTGATGCTTAAAACATTAATTTTCTAGATAAGGGCATCTTCCAAAAGAAAATGATTGACCAACACGTGTTTAAAATTTTACTAGTTTCCTTTTTTAAAGTCATTAAGGGTTCTACTGTAGTATTGGCTACCTTACGTTGGAGCTGCCACATTTTTTTCTGGACATGTTCAAAAACAAAAGTCAAAAGAAAACGTAGTTGAAGCAAAACATAGGACAAATAAAATAAGGTTGTAGTAACAACAGGTTTGACCATCTGTTTGACCATTTAATGGCATACTGCAAGCATGGTGAAATAGGAAAGACTGGATGGTGCTTTGATTGAAATGTCATTGGGACGTCACTGTGTTGTTGCGACATCAATGGAGTTCTCACAATGACCTCTTTAGGCTTATGCAATGAGCATGGTAGGTCTATGCCATGTTTTAGAACGCCACATTACATTCATCTGGCACACATGCAACAGGTTATCAGTGCATCTCTAGGTCACATTTAGTGACTCTAGTATAAATTCTGGATCCAATTCATCACTTTGTATTGCAGAACATCAAAAGCACCATGGTATTTACAGTATTCTAAGCGCCAGCAGCAATGATAGTGTAATAAGAACATCATTAGTGTCTAGTAAGCGTGTGGTGCAATCAACTAGGACTTACTGTAGATTTAAGTAAATTAGTGACAACTAATAGACGCATTAAGAACCTGACAGGGACAGGGACGTGGCTGTGAAGTTGTACAAACTTTATAAACATTACATTTACATTAGAAATATACATTTTTCCATTTTGACACTATTCCCGGTATGTTCTTCAAACTTTTTTGAATGCAGTGGGAACTTGATCATGATCTTCATTGGGCCCTACATGACATAAAGTTAATGGATTTTAAGCAAGGAGGAATTTTCCAGAAAATTAAAGTCCATGTGATGCAAGACAAACAAAAATAACGTTATGCAGATTGTCCACACTAAACTGATTAAGTACTGTTAGTTACTGGGAAGTACTGTTACTACTTGGGTGAGAAGCAGATCCAAATCCCGCACGCTATTTAGTTAGTTTAGTTACAATATACACGGCCTTTTAATGGAAATTATTGCAAAATGTAGAAATAGTAAAGGGATCAATAGTTTACAGGTGTGTAGTCAGTGTTTACCAGCATGAAAGTTTGTTGTTGGATTGATGGTTAGGTCAAGAAATACTGTATGTAACCTAAATTCACAGCCACATAATGAAACATTACTTCACACCTGACAATGAGTACATTAATCAGTATCTGCACACTACTAAAAAAAAATGGAAGGAAAAAACCCCTCCTCCCATCTACCGATTCGCCTGTTTGTGATTTATAGACATGTTAATGATGGTGATTTGCATATCAAAAGGTCACAAGAATAGCAGTGGGATAGGGATCCGATTGAGACACAGAGCTAGAGAACCACAGTCTGCATCACATCTGCAGTCTTTCGAAATCGCCAGCGGTTCGGTGGTCCTCCCTTCCTTCCTGTCGTTTTTATAAGAATCACCCACTCGGCTCTCGTCTAACCTCCAGAGGAGTCAAACCCAATCAGCTGTGAATGATAATGGCAGGAATTAAGCTCGGAAAAACAATGCTTCCGGACCTGCTGTACATCCCTGATGCATTCCGCTTTCGTTTCATCTTTTAATCTGAGGCTTGAGAGTGCACTGAGAGATACTCGGTAAAGAAACGGACACATTTGGTACTTCAGATACCAGATAGTGTTGGAGGTCACTGGCAAATTGTACTAACTGACAGAAAAGATCATAGTGCTTTTGGGGTTATATGTCAAAAGACATAATTACAGCATTTGAGAGTTCTTAAAGTCACCACACAGCCCAAACATTTACTTAAATATATTTACAGCACTATAGAATATTAATATTTAAACAATAATCCTCTATCTGGAAACAGAAAAAGAAATCAACAGCACAGTTTTGTTTAATAGCAAAAATAAGCGAATTTCCATAAGCAAAAGGTTCGGCTTTGGAGCGATAGGAAAAGGTCATATGGCCTGACCCTACAACAGAGTCATGAGTGCATCAGGGTAAGAAAGGAAGCGTCCTGTCCTTAATAAAGTAACATTATGTGGCAATAAAATTAAGTCAGCTGATGACCTGAAGGTACTGAATATCACATCTGATCTGATACGATGATCAAAGTATTCTAAAAAATACAGATTTTCTGAGATGTGCAAATTTGTATTTATCTGAAGTGTAGAATCTGCCAGACTTATGATAGAAGAAGAAGAAGAAGAAGCTTTATCTGCAATGTTGACATTTGGTTAGGCTTCTTATCTTTTATGCTGATTCTTGTCTTTTGTGTTATGATTGGTTACAAAAACTCAGTCTGATCTATGATTGGTTGAATGCTTTACCACATGAAAACATGCGAGCCAGTCAGTGCCCCTTCCTCAGCCCAGTAGATGGAAGTCTGGAGTAAAGGCAGGTGTGAGAGAGCTGTTTGCTATCATGGAGAAAACACTCACAGAAAGTATGTATTTCTTCTAACAAGAGAGACCCCATGAGCTCAACTGTTTACATGACTATTTGACATGATATGTTTACATATTTAATGGATTATTAAAAGTTGATATACCACCCCTTTAATTCTGATAATTCATTCTGATCAGACTGGATCAGGTCAAACGGATCCAACATACTGCAGGTGTTTATATGATGCATTTTTATTCCAATTGGACTATTAGCAAAATATTTGGTCCATTTAAATGCATGCAAACATTGTGTAAAACATTTACATATTTTCCATTTCTGACATTTACAACATCTTTACCGAGAGATTCTTATTTATAAATTTAGACAGATTAAGGGCCCTGCTCGGTGCCTCAGCATGCAGAGCCTGGCACCTCTGCAATTTGTGGGGAAATTTAAAATAAATGGACACCTGCAAAGTTTTCTTTTCATTAACTTTAACATGCTGAGAACTGTTTTAAACTAAGAAAAAACTAAAAACTAACTTTTTTTCTCATGAGGTTACATGTTGGAAAATTTATGATTTAATTAACAGTCCTATGAAACACCTGCCATCATGAATTCCCAGAGGTTCTAGAACCTCTGATTGAAGACTGTTATGACATGTTTGGTAAACCTCAACTGCATGCATACAGAAACTTATTAATGAAGATTTTACTGCATAATTAAATATCTGATTAAATATCATTTAAAACAAAACATTACAATTATGACCAGGTGTCATTACTAACTTTTATTAAACACCTGCATGGCATTTAAAACTTAATAATATTTTTGAAATTGTTACACTAATTTTAAGTAGTTTTAATCAATAGAACACTTTTTCAGAAAAAAAAAAATACACCAACAGAAACATGACAAGGTAGCCTCCAATTTTGGTCTGGAAGGTGTAATAACATCACCTGTCCTTAAAATTTAATTATGTGCCTGAGTTGAATGTAACCAGATATTATTTTAAACCCTCTTTTTCCTGATTGTGCAAATCTTACATAATAATCTCTTTATTATAGCAGTTTCTTACTGTGTATTCGAATACAAACTGTGTAAAAGCCTATCCTACTACAAAATTTCGCCAATGTTGTACCAGGTGAACTAACATTCCTAATGACCTTAGGCATGCTCATGGCTTTTATATGCTACACTGTAAAGTGACATAACATAGCAGTAACTATTGTGTATACTACTACTGGTATGATGAAATATGTTCAGTTAAAGCGTTGATTAATCTGGTTACATTGACTGCACTGGTGTGGGACAGAAAGTGGTAATGTTTACGCATTACACTAATGTTCCATCATGGTACAGACCTTGAGTGGCCCTTAGGGTTTCATTTGTTAGTTTTAATGGGGATTATATGTTACACAATATCCTCAATTAGTGGTTATTAGTGTAGTTTATTAAGCTATCGCATGTTGTGTAATATATTATTTCCTCATTAAAAGGAGGGACTACAAGTTAATTAATTCATATGAGATGTTGTGTAGCCTACTACAATACCCTTTCAGAAATAAAGGTACCAGCGTGGGCTTTATCATGTCTCTATCAACAATATGTTGGTGTCTATTGTATAGTGGTACAGGTTTTGGACTTTTAGAATACAAGGCAGCCTACGAGCCTGAATCCACAGGCAAGCATTAATCAAATGCTGTAAAGTTCAACAGCAGTGTTTCTGGCTGTCTTGCAAATGAGTTTTGTTCAATCTTTTATTCTAGTGTTTGGATAAGTGCAGGAAGAGTGCATTTTAGCATCTTAATGCTTCAATGATAATAATAATAAGAAGAGGTAAAAGTTTAAATGTAAAAAGTGCATTGTTTATTGATAGACTGCTATCTACACTCTTAGAAATCAGGGTACTAAAATAAGCAATGCTACAATATTATTATTATTATTATTATTAAGTTTAAAAGCTAAAGAGTACTGTTTATTGAGACACTGCTATATACATTCCTAAAAATCAAGGTAATAAAATGAACAATGCTTTAATAATAATAATAATAATAATAAGTTAAAAAGTAAAGGAGTATTGTTTATTGGCACACTGCCAGCTACACTAAGAAATCAAGGTACTAAAATGAGCAATGCTCCAATATTATTATTATTATTATTATTATTATTATTATTATTATTATTATGTTTAAAAATAAAGGAGTACTGTTTATAGAGAGACTGCTATATACATTCTCAGAAATCAAGGTAAAAAAATTAACAATGTGCCAATAATAATAATAATAATAATAATAATAATAATAATAATAATAAGTTTAAAAGTTAAGGAGTATTGTTCATTGGCACACTGCCAGCTACACTCTCAGAAATCAAGGTACTTAAATGAGCAGTGCTTCAATATTATTATTATTATTATTATTATGTTTAATATGTCTACTATTACTAATATATATATATATATATATATATATATATATATATGTATATATATATATATAATATTATGTCTACTACTATCACTACTACTACTACTAATATTAATAATAATAAGTTTAAAAGTAAAGGAGTATTGTTTATTAGCACACTGCCAGCTACACTCTCACAAATCAAGGTATTATAATGAGCAATGTTCCAAAAAAAAAAAAAAAAAAAAAAGTTTAAAAGTAAATCAGTCAGGTGAGTTGAAGTGGAGCTCCTGACCTGTTTCTCTCCGCTGGGTTTCTTGTGGTTGAGCAGCAGCTCCACGGCTCCCACCACCTCCTTGCGGATGGCGTGGAGCAGCGCGTCCCCGACATGCACGTCGTGCGCCAGCAGGAGCTCCACCATCTCCAGGTTCTCGTTCTCGATGGCGATGAGCAGCGCGGTTCGCCCCAGCGGGTCCACGCAGTTCACGTTGATCTTGAAGTAGATCTCGGCCTCGCGCAGCGCGCGCTTCACGCTGCCGTAGTCGCCCTTCTCCACGGCGCTCAGGTACGCCTTCTCCTCCGCCGACAGCTCGGGCTCGGCGCGCACCACGCGCAACCGGATGCGGTCGCGGCGCGACGCGGACCCGCTGCCTCCGCCGCCGCGGCCGGTCCCCCCGCCGCCGCCGCCGTAGTAGAGCTGCGCCATCGCACCCGGTCAGCTCGGTATCCTGAGCATTTGAGAGGCGCACAGGATTAGAAAGAGGAGGAGGAGGAGGAAAAGGAGAAGTGGTGGTGGTGGTGGAGCTCTGCTCATATAAACACCCGATTAGTGGAGCTGAAAACGCAGACGCGCGTAACAGCCACCCGTTCGGTTTAAACGCACTTACGCAGAGTGGAGACTTGTTGGCGCATCGTGTCTCATCGTGTCAGAATGATGGCAAAAAAAAAGCAAAAAAATTCAAACTCTAAGAAGATCATAATAAACCCTGATAAATTAATCCAACATCAAACATTACTCTGTAAAAGTGTTAAATTAAATTAATGAGTTAAAAGGCTACTACCATGCGTGACCTCGGAAAAGCCAATTATACACAAGGACCAAAATTGCCATGGAAACGCGTCTCAGTGGCTGTGTTTAAATAAACATAAAAGGGTGTATCTATCAGGCAGCAGGGTGGATTAGTGGTCCAGGGTCAGGGGTGTGATTTCTGCCTCTGGGTCTGTGTGCGTGGAGTTTGCATGTTCTCCCCCGGGCTTGGCGGGTTTCCTCCAAGTGCTCCGGTTTCCTCCCGCAGTCCAAAGCCATGCAGATTAGGCTAATTGGTGTTTACAGATTGCCTGTAGTCTGTGAATTGTTAATGAGCACGTAAGTGTGTGTGTGTTTGTCCATGTGGTTGATTGGTACCTCGTCTAGTCTCCTTCTCTAGCCTCCTCTAGTCTCCTGGGATAGGCTCCAGGTCCCCAAAGACCCTCTATATAGGTTCAGCGCTATAGACGCTGAGTGAGTGAGTGAGTGAATGAGTAATGTACAGTAATTAGCCTACTGTAGTTAATAAAACGTCCTATCAAGCATACACCTTATGAACACACTAATTAATTTTAATTTATTTCACTGCTTCCACAAAATGCCCATACTCACAGGGAGAAAATGTACTTTCCTGTACCATATCAATGTGGTTCAACCATTAACCACTATATTTATTTTATTTTTTTCCTACCTGGAAAGGTGAAAAAAATTGTTATACTTAAATCAGTATTGCTTCATATCTGTATCTATATCTGTGCATTGGTCAAAACTTGCTCTTTCAATGATATCTTTATGTTTCATACATTGGAGGACCCAAAACCAGTCTCAGAAAATTGTTTGTCTGTCTGTTTCTGTCCAGCCAGATTTTGTTACAGCATCACGCGAAACTGGCTGTGCAGATTTTATTGAAACTTTGCCAGTCATTCTGTATTTGCCTGAAGTTACACCTGCACCATAAATAAAATCAAAATGTTAAGGTGAAGTTAATATGAGCAGTTATATGTCAAAACTTGTCACATGTCAAACTGTGTAAAAAGTCAATTTTAACACACTGGAGACAATTTTAAGGCAAAACTTTATCCAAGCTTCTTTTTCGACTTCTCAGTTGTGATTCACTCTCCGGTTACCGAACAGGGAGTGTATTTGACTGATGACAAAAGAAGTACAACTTAACATAAACAAGGCGTAAGATACTCAAGCTTATGACATTTTATTTCTTTCTGTTAATAAGTTAGACAGAGAGTTCTTACTGATTACATTAAAACAAATCAGGTTATTTTTAGCTTTGATCTTTTCCCTTTAACAGAGCTAAGAGGCAAAATAAAAACCTGTTCCAGCACAAAAATGATTAAAGTGAGCCCCATGAAGACATGAGGTACTGTATTAACCCCACTGAACACCTTTGCATGACCTGAGGCACCAGCTGCACCCCAGGTTTCCTCACCCAACATTAGTGCCTGACTTTGCCTGTAGTATAGTACTGTATATATCACATCTGATAAAAAATTAACCATGTGTATTACACATTGAAAATAAAATAAAATCTGATGAATGGTATGTGAAAATGAAAAAAAAATATTACATGCAAACCATGTGATTTTTCACAGGTGATGTTCTGTAAGGGTTTTGGCATCAGACACTGTGTAAAAATGCAGACGTTACAAAACTGAGTAACCTGATTGGATGAGAAGCATTCTGGTCAAACTCCAAAGCTGCAGTTAATATAAGGCTTACATTATTTTTTTAAATTTCAGCACTTTAGGCTGACGGGTAGAATATATCAACTCAAACAAACCAGAAAAGTGGAAGAACATGACCTTCTATGCTTCAGTTGGACAATAATGATGCTATGTCAGTGTTTCCAATGGGTCATCTCTCTGTTTTTTTTTTCTTTCTTCTAGATATGGATTGATCGATTGTAGAGTTATAATGGCAGAAACCATTATACTGTTTTTTTATTTATTTACTATTGATGTCCAATTGTGTAAATCAACTTTAGTCCAAACCACAATAACTCAAAAACCTGTACATTTTTAAAATCTGGACAATGTGTGTGTAAAGTTCTGGAAAAGAAAGTCTTATGGCTCTAAAGAATAAACGAAAAGCATATTATGCACATATAAATAATGCTTCTAAATAAGTCCATTTCCTAAGACCATGACACCATGCTTACATAACAGAGGCTAGAATTTTATCGTCTGTAACTTGCCATGCAGTCTGATATATTTCTAGGTAATCAAGTTGTGCTATAATCAAATTGGAAAGTTCATTACTGGAACAGCCTGGCTGACTTACATTAGACCTATGTCAGTGTTTAGGGCTGAATGGAAGCAGTGTTCCTTAGCCCTAATTTAAGCACTAAAACACATCCATGTTTAGTTTATTGTGCCATACAGTATATGCTGCCAAACAGTATAGTCAACGTTTCTGCTTTTGGAAAACCTGTCAATGTGGCCTTAACATTTTTCAAACATGCTTAATCATTGTGTTTATTGAAATTAATCAAAGTGGGTTCCACATAGACCTAATATTAAGTAAGGACAATATGTAAGATTTTTAAATTTATCCAATGAGCCATGGATGGACAGGACAATAACTTTAACGAATGTACTTATCAAAGATTAGAATGGGGGGAAGGGGGGGGGGGGATCAGGACACATCTCAGTGTCTCCTGGTGCCAGACGTTCTTGTCCGATTTCAAAACCGTCTGGTTTGCACACATCAAACTCTCTAGAGCTTTTATACAGAACGATACACCACACAAAACATCTGGTAATTGACAGTTCTGTGGGTGGAAATGTGGTGTTGGTCAGAGAGGTCGGACTGCTTTAAGCTGACAGTAAGTAACATGATCACACTTTAAAACCATGGTAAGCAGAAAAGTTCAACAAAACAGGCAACATGCAAAACTTTAAATCGGACGAGCTACAGTACAGCAGAAAAGGACTACATCAGGAGCTGGTCAGAAGATCAGCGATCCTGGGCAGCTGAAAATTAGAAATCAATTACCTGCTTAGTTTCGGTTCATGCATGGCTAACTGCATGAGTGGGTATGTGTTTATTTTAAAGTGTCTGATGAGTGTATACACTTGCTCGAATGAATAATTGAGATGAATGAATAAAAACATATTCATTCTCAATTCTGCTCATACACAATGACATCATCAAGATCACAAATGTCTGTTTTGTATCTGCTAATAATTTCTTTAAAAAGAAGGAAAAAAAGACTGAATGCTAGTCACTTTTTACTTTGACCATTGGATTGAGAATTCAGCAGCACTGTGATATAGGAATCGTTAACAGAATGCACTTTACAGTAAATGGTGTGATAACATGTTGAACAGTGTATTGAGAATACCAATGTTGTCGTTTGTTTTGTGATGACATGCATTATACAAAGGTTAGGTATTTTTTTAAATGACTAATAATAAAATGCAAAACATTTTGCCCAGTATTGTGTAGGTTCCCCTTGTGCCACCCGGGTAGCTCTGGTCCCTTTGGCCATGACTCCACAGGACTGCTGTGGTGTCTGGTACCAGGACTTTAGCATCTGATCCTGTGGGTGCTGTGGGGCTTCAACGGATCAAATTTGTTTGTCTGGCATACCACAAGGGTGCTCAGTCAGATTGGGATCTGGAGAGTTTGTTGGCTGGGTCAGCAGTCTTCACCTGCTTGGCCCAGTACACAACAAGCTGTGGTACACTGGGTGGGACGTTTATAATTTGTGATGCATTTACTTTTCTGAATTGAGCTGGTTCTTGGTCCTTGTGGGCATGCGTGAGCCTTGGGTGCCCATGATCCTTTCACCAGTTTACTGGTACAAAATGGTACATCATTGTTTTTATCCTTTTTTTTTTTTTGGTTGATGGTTTTAATTTTATGGCTGATTTAGATTTCGAGGTAAAAATAACACAAATGGGTGTCTGATGTTCATTACTCTACAACAGCTTGTCATCACAGCTTGTATTCTTCTTATACCATTTTAACTTACTGTACCAATGCTTACAATTATCTATTTGTTAAAAAATATGTCCTATGTCTTAAACTTAGTGAAACATTCACAAATCAAGTTACTTCCTATAATTGTACAGTTATTTGTTTGTCTTTTCTGTGCCAATAAGGATGTGATGTTACAGAGAAACATCATTTTCAGCATTGAAGAGGACAGCACACTGGCATTCATTAAAATTTTATATTAAAAAAAAAATTATACCAATAGCATAATAATAATGGTACAGTTTACCCAAGTTTCCAAATTATTTATTTTTTAGTATTTACTGTATTTTGTCAGAATGTTATAGGGCTATTAAAGGATGCTGTAGGTAAGCGCGCTGGCTTCTTTCCTCTGAATGTTTTTCCTGCTAATGAATGAGTTCCTCTTCATTGATTTTTTTTTTCCTAAGGTACAACACTACAGCAAAAAATAGAAGCAGGGCATCCATCAGGATCAGGAGCAGCACATGTCGCTGTTGCTGTTGTTGTCAGTGTTGCTGGCTCATTGAGCATGCTGTAAGGACAAGGAGCAACCGTGTCAAGATGTCAAGGCTTCTCTTATAGATCTGTTTCAAGTGTTTTTTTTTTTTGTTTTGTTTGTTTTGTTTTTTCATCCATTCTGTTTTTAATTGCTTCTACAAGTAAAATTTGGGCAATTTACAATTTGGTTTGTCATTGCTGCAATTTCGTTCTATTGCAAAGTCTTTAAAAGTATACCATGTATCTTCTCAGATTTCACAGTAAGAAGCAAGAGAAAGAAGAACACACGTCACTCCCGTGCTACAAACGCGGCTGACTCATGAAATTACACCAAGCAATTGTTACTGCTTGAGGAATGCACAATTACAGCTTCAGAAACTCGAATAACGACTTAAATTGCTTTAGCATCAATGCAGAGGGTGATGTGTAGGCACATTAGAAAAGTCTTAATTTGCATAGAAAATGCTGAATGAATTAAAACATCCAGCTAGATGTGGCAAAATGCTTTGAATATCTTCTGTTGCCTAGACTACTCTTGTTCTTGGTATAAGGAACAATTTTTCTCGAAACGAACAGGTGGCAGCTGTAGAAAACGACACTAGTGCTGGAGCCTCAGGTGTAAGAGTTTATTTTTTTCATGATCTGTCCTGATCAAAGAGAAGAGACCATATAAAATTGTGCTTTAAGAGCATTTGACGGATGGTTGATTCTCTATTAAATTCATTCGTTCATTCTTTTATCTTCGGCGCTGCTTCATCCTGGTCATGGGGACTGTGGATCTGCAGTGCATTCTGGGAAAACATGGTATGATGTGCAAACACATTTATATAGCAAAGCAAGGTGGATCGGCATAGAAAAGTCATCTACGGGTTAAGAAAGCACAAGGGAACTGGAGTACTTGAAGTAAATCTGCATGGACACAAAGAAAACATGCAATAATAATAATAAATTGCTTCTATACAAAAAAAAACTCAATAACTGCTCAATTCTGTATCACTTCATCTCTATGATATGCAACCTGGCTTCACAATTATAAATGTGTACCAATTCATATAACTAGCTAGCATTCATTATGGGTTAATCTACTGTATGCTTACAATGGCAAGTGATGAAGTGGCAAGTGACTATTCATCTCCTAATTAGTGTATGTGCGAAACATGCATCTGCTATTTCTGGAAAGCTGCATGTGGATCGAGATTTTTCAGTTCTATGCAAATTGAGCGTAACGTGCTATGAGACAAAACAGAGTGTTCAGCAAGATGAAGGTTGGAGCCTGGAGGTTTTGATGTCAGCTGCCACTTTTTGTTCTAATGCGCTCTTTTAGTTTATAGACACACACACACACACACACATGCACACAGGATGCTGGGCTTTGGTTTTGCTCTCTCACTCTCTCTTGTTTGCTCATCCTGCTCATTGTTTCTTGGCTAAGTGCAACAGACAGACACTAATTAGACCCGTTCTCATCAGGTGTGCATTCCTTTCCATTCATATGACTCTTGCTTCATTACAAAGCGATCCTTGATCACAACCCTGCCACAACAATGTTGGCTTGGTTGATCCCTCTGCAAAATCCAGTAAATCATTTGGTCTGACGTTTATGCAGTTCCGCACTTAAAAGATTTGTTCCTATTATCATGCATATGATTTGCAACATGCATGGGGCAAGGTTGCTCAATGGTTAAGGCATTGGGCTACAGTCTGGAAGATCCCAGGTTTAAACTCTACCAAGTGTTAGGCTCTTGAGCAAGGCCTTCAACCCTCAAATGTATGATGAGGGTGAAGTTTAAAAAACAATTCGATCTGGAAAAAGGTGTCTATAATGCTTAATCCTGTAAACAGGGTTGTGGGGGGCCTATCCCAGGAAGTTTAGGGCATGAGGCAGGGTACATCTTAGATAGGGTATTTTGAGAACTTCAATTAGCCTAATCTGCATGTCTTTGAACCGTATGCGGAACGAGGAGAACATCCAAACTCCACGCACACAGAGGCGGGAATCGAACCTGGACAGGAATCGAACTTAGACCCTATACGTGCAAGGCGACAATGCTAACCACTAAGCCACCGTGCCACCTCTGCCAAATTCTTTTAATGTCAAAAGCTTATATATCATTATTATATATTATCCTCTCATATTAACTTCTAATTCAATGTGTATAGTAGCAATAGTTAAGCTTGGGAGGAAGTAGCAGAGATTATTGGTGTCCCTTGTGAGTGTATACAGCTAGTTTAGTTAGTTTGCTTTGTTAATCTGTCTAAAGACATGTAAATCAGTGCATGGTTTTAACTTAGAGTAATGATTTATTTCCAATTTGTATTTCCATCATGTCTCTGGTAGCTTTGCTTTAATTAAGGAGCGCAGCCAGACATTTGTTTCTTTAGTCTTCCAGTAAAGTCATAGTGCTGATCTAACATTAGCTCAGGTGTTTGTTTCCATTATTAGGTATTTTCTTTCTTTAATAAATGTTTATGTTTATCATATCGATTGTATATGTATACGGACGAAAAGAATCTATGCATTAGTAGTGTTCTTGCATACACTGATCAGCCATAACATTAACCCCACCACCAGGTGAATTGAATAACATTGATTTTACTGTACATGGATCATGAGACCCAAGGCCAATATACACCCATGCGGACCAAAGGCCAGCCCTCCCAGACTGATCTCACAGAAAAGCACAATGTACTGAAAAGAACAAAGCAGAATGTAGCACAATGTGGCGAAAAAATCTCAGTGCTGGCCATGAAAGAAACGCATCAGAACACCCAGTGCATTAAACCCTACTGTGACTGAGGCTTAGCAGGAAAAGACTTCAAGGTTGTTGACCGGGCCTCCAAACTCCCCAGATCCCTATCTAATCAAGCATCCATCCATGGAATGTGCCAGACAAATTAAATTCAGATAAGTTCTATTTAAATTATACAGCATTTTTAACTCATATAGCACTTTTAAATTTATAGTATCAACAACTTTGAGAGGAACCAGGTTTATAACTTAAGTTATATGGAGTTCACTTCCATTATTAAAGGCTCAGGAATAAAACTGTGGGACTCTCAGTCCTAAACCTATCCGATTCATAGAGTCCCATCCCACAATCCACAGCACCCACTGTTAATGTCTCTGTGCCAGACCCCAGCATACCAATGGACGTCTTGTGGAGTCATACCCTGAGAGGTTAGATCTGCCCAGGTGGCACAAGGGGAACCAAACACCTAAAGGAGGTGGTTAATGTCAATGGTTAAAAGTTATGGCTAATTGGTGTAGTGTATATAATTAACTGTGCTAATATTAATTTTGGAGACATATTTATTTTCATTAATCTGTGTTTAATCGCTTTTAAAACCTTTCGGCCACTGCACAGTGCATACATAAACAAAATTCTCATGAGATCAGAACGATGATTCTCGTTTTTGAAGAACCCTCACAAGCTTCTGTGAAAAGCTGAATCAGTTTGTCTTATGTGTGCACGTCCCATCTGGAGAGTTTTACACACAAATGCCACTTGCAGAAAAGCAGGTCTAGTCACTGTTAGTTTGCGCTGTGTGTCCCTGCTCCTGTTATGACTCTCTGTAAAGAACAGCTTGGGCTCTGAAGAAGCATGTGCTTGTTGTTTGCCCGAGCTGAACCGCATGGCAGCAGTACAAGTGAAATACATGAAACTGTGAGGCTGCGATGCTACCCACTGTGCCATTGTGCTGCGTCTGTTCATTTTGATTCATGTCACTCTATTCATTTTTACGTGTTAACAGTATTGTCAGAAAGCAGCTTTTTCGCAAATCCCTAACGGACAAAACGAAAGACGCAAAAGATGACACAAAGGTAAAAATCTTGAGAGGAACCAGATTCTATCCTGATGTATAACGTGCGACGTGTAAATCGGCTAATAATCCTTAACGACCAGCTTCCTGTGTTGTTTGCAGATGTGATTTTGTGGTCTGACTCGTGTTCTCATCTTTCAGCCACCAGCTTCTGCAGTCATGGATCATTATGACGTAAAGTACTAGAGGAGGCTACTGCGTTGTCAAATGTGGTTGGGAAAATATATCTCTGACCTTTTAAAGTGGCTTATAAATGTTTGAATAACATCCTGGATGCTATACACTGATCCAGCTGTTTATTAGGGCAAATATCTAATCAGCCGAGGTCTGAGTATTTATGAAACTAATGATCTACTGGAATTTCACACATAACCATCTCTAGGTTTACAGATAATGATCTAAAAAAGAAAAATATTGAGTGGCCAGTAGTTTGTGGGTGTGTTTGCACTTGTAGGTTGGAAGAGGGTTGAGTCCTCAGCAATATCACTTCTCCTTAAGGCCAAGGAACATTGGTGTGAAGTGATTTTAGTTTGGCTTGTAAGATTAGCAATAATCTGGTCTGGTGTGTGTTTGGTCACAATATTAAATGGGAGAACTAACTTGTGCCCTACGATGGATTGGCACCCTGTCCAGGGTGTACCCTACCTCGTGCCCTAAGTTGCCTGGGCTAGGCTCCAGGCCACCCTGCAACCCTGTATACAAAGGTATAAACGGATGATGATGATGATGATGATGATGATTATTATTATTTGAGCATTGGAGGGCACTGGTGGTAGGTGTTTCCCCTGCCATGCGGAAGGCCCGGGTCCAATTACCGGCAAGTGTCCAAACCTCAGCTAGTGCCGGTCCCAAGCCTGGATAAAATGGAAGGGGTTGCATCAGGAAGGGCATCTGGCCTAAAACCTGTGGCAAGCTTGTATAAAATTATTAAGCGTGCACACAAACACACTCAACAGACTGCTAGGCAACAACATTCTGGGTTGCTGTTAGTTTACAGATTCTATAATCATGCCAAGTAGGAAGATTATGAAAGGCAAAACAAACTAAATCCCTGCTAGTCCATTTATAGCAACATGCCCTAAGGATTAGCTTTTATATTTTGACTAATTGCTTTGTTACTATAGCGTAGTAGCACACACTCCGACCCACAGTTGTGTCAACGTGTAGCCTGAGTGTGTGTGTGTGTGTGTGTGTTCTTTGTATAAATCTGTCAGATCTCAGTCCTGCAGCTCTTTTAATCACAGTTAGCTTATTAAGCAGCTGGATGGAATTCAGCCCCCTTTGGAAATTGGGTGAAATCTTTAGTAAATGAGGATATTTAAATGCAAAATGGAATATTGATTTAATTCCCATCAGGATCAAATGAAAATGGAAAAGGATATGAGTATCCAGTGAAAAATTATCGATCGATTTTTGGAAGGAGGATGTGTATAATTTCCCTAGACTAGTTTTGTTAAATGTGTAACGTTTCATTTCTGTTCCATCTCCAAAGCACATCTCCAAAGCTCCAAAGTACTTACAGTATCTTACTGTACAGGGGGGGAAGGAAAATGAACATGAAGGTGAATATTATTATCAGAGAACTATTTTTTGTTGTTCGATTTATACTATCATGATTTCCCCTGTTGGATCTTCATGAGCTTAATACCATTTTGTAATATCCGAATATTTTTCAGAAGTCTCGGGTGTCATTCTTATGACTATCACAAAGATCTGACGTGGTGTTTATGACATGGCTTGTGGTGGATAGGTCCTGACAAGGTAGCATAAGAACATAAGAAACTAGGGAAAATGAAGTTTTGTAAAGAAAACCATCAAATAATCACAATGAGAAAAAAAGTTTATGGCGTGTTTTACTCTTCATTTTTGATTTATTTGTTTGATAAGATAAAAAAAACAAAAAAAAACATTGTTACCACATTTTATAGCTATGTACTAAATTTAACTCAGATTGTACGTTTTTGGTCTTTCGGCTGCTCTCGGCAAGGGGGCGCCAGAGCGGAATATCCAGTTCGCACATACATCTTGGCACAGGTTTTACCCCGGATGCCCTTCCTGAATCAACCCTCCTATTTCATCCGGGCTTGGGAACGGCACTGCATCCAGTGGCTGGGAGGTTGGGCACTGGCTGGGAATCGAGCCCGAGCCTTCTGCATGGCAGGCGAAACACCTACCACTGAGCCACCAGTGCCCCCTTTACTCAGATTGCACCTGTGATGAAATATTCCGCATCTGCAAATTGGAATACCTGGAGGAAAGCAACCAAGTACAGGGAGAACATGCACACAGACACTGGATGGGGATCGAACCTGGACACTGGAGGTGTGAGGTGACAGTGTTAATTGCTAAGCCACCATGGCCTTTCTGCCTTTTTGTATAATTATGCAAACTAAGTATCTGACCTGGACTCTACTATTGTGTACGTTCGGCACACGAATTCTATCAAACAGCCTTTATCTAAGGAGCATACAGGGATACACAATGCATTTGGGAGGATTCATCATCAAGCAAGGCAATCACCTGCTTGGGGCCCCAGGCCAGTAGAAGGCCCCTGTGGGTTGACAAAATTATTTATTATTTATAAGATAATGGTGATGAACGCTGGCTGGAGCGGCCCTCTGCAAATTTTTGCTTAGGGCTCCAACTGACTCTTGAATCACCTCTGTTTGAGAGAAAATGTCATGTCCTCATGTGAGGACATTCAGCTCTCAATAGATTAAAAATGAAATGCTTGTTATATGACTGAGAAACCAGAAAACACAAACATCTCTGTCCTGAAAACTCGTCAATTTTTTAAAACATGCTAACTATTCCAAGTGGACACTTCTTCCATAAATGTGGAATAGCAGTGATCTTGTTATCGGAAACCAAAGGTTCATGCTAATGGTGTTCATTGCGTTTGAGGTCGGAGCCATTTGCAGACCACTTCATTGTTTTCACTCCAACCTCCCATGTCTTTGCCTTAGCTCTTACCTCCAGTGATACTAATGTATTCTATATAACACTTTAAAAAAGAACCATACATGGGTATGATGGTAAGATGTTTACATACTTTTGGTCCTATACCACATTGTACAGTATATGGAATAAACTACATAGAAATCTTTTTGCTTAGCTGAAAATACCTGAACCCATCTAAACTGACTCGGGTAAAGGCCATCTTGGTCTTTAATAATCTTCGCCTCTCGCTATTAATATATTTTTTGTCACTGTTAATGAAAATGAACAAGCATCCTGGGAAGGAGCTTGTGACCACCCCCAACCGCAGAGGGAAAAAAAGCAAGCTTTATTTTATTTTGTTTACTGCACAGAGTCAGTGTCTTTGAAAAGTCCAGAGTTACTTAGCAACTAAAATCTGTTAATTGATAAGTGCAATGCTTGGAGGTTAGACAGTATTAGCCTTGGAACCCTTACGGTCTCTAACAAGCTGAGAGCTCAGCCAGTTGTTTAAAAAAAATATACAGTCCAAAGGGCTCTCTCGTTAATTTATAATCAATTACATTTCACGCACAAATATTCAAAGCCGTTGTTTTTTCTGCTTCCTCTTCCTTCTGGCATTGTTTGATGACCCGTTATTGCTGAATTCATAGCGTCAAGCATGTCAAATTGAAGTTTCTTATTTCAAATCATTCATTCCACAGTCAGCTCTTGACCACATGAATCTTAAACAGATTGAGACAACACTACATTCACAAATAAGACTTTCTATACAACATAAACATTACAATGGTGTAATAGTGCTTCATATATTGTAACAAGTAATAACTTGCACTGAAGTGGCAATTTGTATTCTAATAAAATATTTATTAAGTATTTAGCTCAGTGGCCTGATACCTCTAGGGTCCAGGTTCGATTTCTGCCTCAAGCCTGCATGGAGTGCATAAGTGTGCATTAAGTTTGCATTTTCGTTCCATGTTTAGTGGGTGTCTTTCAGGTGCTTCAGTTTACTCTCTAATCTACAAAGACTTGTAAACTTCTAGATGAAAGTGCTAGATGTTTCTAAGCTTTCATTGATGCACTGCTTGAAGGAAGTTTCACCTTCTATATTATGAAAGAGCTGATGACACTATGCAGTAAGTAGTCAGACAGTAAATTACAGCACATAAAAAAACAACAATTAGACATAAGTGACTTTCCAGACATCCTTTAACATCATCAGCCACAGACTGTTGTGTATTTTGTAATTTCTTCACGCTGCTTAGGTTTATTAGCGCCTGACTTCTTTAAGGAGTTTGGGAAAGGAATAAAACCCAACAAAACAAAACCAATTTGTGTGACCATGGTAGGACCTCTGATCAACAGACATATGCACATTCACACACTACAGGCAATTTGAGAACCCCATTCATTGCTTTGGCCTGTGAAAAAGACCGGGAGAACCCAGAGGAAACCCACCAAGCATGTGGAGAACATGCACTTCATGGCCACCTACCCCAAGGTGGGAATCGAACCTGGACCCTGAAGTTGCAAGGTGACAGTGCTAACCACTAAGCCACCATATGAGGGCCATATAAGGATATACAGTTGCAAGTAAAAGTATGTGAACCCTTTGAGATTACGTGGAGTTTTGCATGAATGGGTCATAAAATGTGCTCTGATCTTCATCTACAGTAAGTCACAACAATAGAAAAACACAGTCTGCTTAAAATAATAAACATTAAATTTACAGTGCAGGGTGGAAAAAGTATGTGAACTTTGGGACTTAATAACTGGTTGACCCTCGTTTGGCAGCAATAACCGCAACCAACTGTTTCCTGTAGTTGCAGATCAGACCTGCACAATGATCTGGAGTGATTTTGGACCACTTCACAAAATTGTTTCAGTGTAGCAATGTTTTTGGGATGTCTGGTGTGAAGGTGCGTTTGTTTTGTTGAAGTCGTTCTTTTGTTGAATTACTTTGGGTCATTGTCTTATTGCGTCACCCATCCTTTTGCGGAACTTCAGTTGGCGGACAGATGGTCTTACGTTTTTCTGCAAAATGTCTTGATAAACCCTGGAATTCATTTTTCCAATTCCATATCAATCTGTCCAAACCAAAGCAGCCCCAAACCATGATGCTCCCTTCGCCATGTTTTTCCCTTGGGAATGAGGTTTTGATGTTGGTGTGCTGTGCCTTTTTTTTCCTCCACACATAGTGTTGTGTTTCTTTCGAACAACTTAATTTTGGTTTCATCTGTCCACAGAATATTTTGTGCTGTGGAACATCCAGGTGCTCTTTTGCAAACTTCAAACGTGCTGCAATATTTTTTGCACTGTTAATGTTAATAACTGTTATGTTCAATAAAAACATATAATGTTTGTGTAGTATTATTTTAAGCAGACTGTGTTTTTCTATTGTTGTGACTTAGATGAAGATCAGAGCACATTTTATGACCAATTCATACAAAATTCCACATAATCACATACTTTTTCTTGCAACGGTACTGTATAGCCAATGTAGTTGATAAAACATATCAGGTTCTGATATGATGAAATTTGAGTCTCAAGAGGTTTAAAATCTAGAGTATATACAGTATCATTTCATGAGGGTCTTCTTTATAGGCTTTTTAGATTCCTGAAGGAGTTCTCATTGAAATTATGGCTTTCACATACTACACGAGCCATTACATCTCCCATAATAGCAGTTCAATCATGTGGTTATTCTTTTGCAACAGAATTTCTGGCTTTGCCACACAGAATGAATGTAACTTGATGTAAGAGATGACTAAAATGACTTGTTGTACTTTAGAAGAAAAGAAACAACACATCATCATGGTCAACAAAACATACTGTGATGCTTATAGAGTCACTATAAGCATCACTGCAGTAAATTGATTTCACATAAACGGATTTCTGGATTCCTTATATACTGTAAATTTATCTCATGGACAACTGATATTTCTATTCTCCAGAGCCACAAAATATTCAAGTGCACAGATGGCTATTTACATCAGCATGTACTAAAGATGCCAGTAAAATATATATATATATATATATATATATATATATATATATATATATATATATATATATAGAGAGAGAGAGAGAGAGAGAGAGAGAGAGAGAGAGAGAGACTGACAATGGCAGCCACATTGTGAATTGTTCCCTGACCATCATCGTGCACAAGTTGCATAATGGTTCAACATTTTCGGCGGTTTAGCTCGTTGAAGGTCTTCCTGATCTTTTGTTATCTTCCAGTGATCTGTGCCAGATTTGCCCACTTTAATGCAGAATTACTGTACCTGTTCTAACATGCTGTCCATGATGAAATTGCAGACCCGCTATTTCATTTGGTCAGAGTAGCACCAGTTGCACAGCTCCCGATGTACATACAATAATGTCTTTTGGCACACTGACTTATTCCCAACTCAGGGTTTGTGTGCATGGAGTTTGCATGTTCTACCCATGCTTGGTGGCTTTCTTCCAGGTACTCTAGTTATCTCCCACAGTCCAAAGACATGCTAATTAAGTTAATAGGTAAATTGTTTGTAGTGTGTGAATGACAAAAGAAATAAAATTGGAATAAAAACAATGGTAACCACCAATGGCCGCCATGGTCCCTATTGGACTACAGAGGTTCCTAGATGGATGGATGGATTAACTGTGGGTAAATGGTAAATGTTAAATGTTAATTGTTAATGTTAAAGACATTTGTCTTTGGAATACATGAACATGAATATTCTTAATGGAGCTCACACAATAACATTGATTTACTCAGCCCTGTATGATCCTTAAAATACCACTGAGTTACACATTATCAAGTTAAAGAAAAAACACAGATTACTTTTACCATAGTGTTGTACCATAATTCTATTATATGCTTTAGTAGAAATAAATTAACAGTGAAGAATAATTTAAATAATAATTGATAAGAAAATGCCACACGTGAACTTCAGAATTTCCATTTAAGAACTGTTCGAGTGAGATTTTCTTTTTTGATGCTCTGACTCATGATGCTTAGAGATACAGTAGTCTGTGAGACTTGTTTAAACCAGTGCGCAATGCTTTATGTAAACTATGATGACATGGATAATATTTCCACGGTAACCCTTATTAGAGTGCTGCAGGTTAGCGGATATGGACTTGATGAGTGTTTGATGTTTTTTTTTACTCTCTAGAGATCAATACAGTGATCATGGGAAGAACATAGTGACTTCAGGCTATGTCTGTGCTTTTCTCCCTCCTATACGAAAAAAAAAAAAAAGACTGTGAAAAGCTGTCATTTCAACTTCTAGTCTGGCCAAGATGCTGAAAAAAAGAGGATGACTTAATTGGAGCTGTGAATAAACGGTAAAACATGTTTTCAGGAATCGTTTCCCCTGAATTTAACACAAAACATAGAGCAACTGGATTATCGTGATTACAGACTTCTTGCCTTGGAGGCAAAAAAAGGATCTAGGGAAATAATAAACAGAGGCAAGGCTTTATAAACCAGACTGAGACTATGTGTATGTGTACAGTACAGTATGTGTGTATAGAGAGAGAGAAAGAAGGTAAGGCAAAGCCAGGACATACGTATGATGTCAGTATTGAAAAAGTGTTTCCAAATTACACTTATAAAAAATAAACACATTGATCAACCCATGTCCTGAGCAATGTCTCCTCCCCTTAGAGCACGGTCTGCTGGAGTGACATCATAGATCTTGGCAGCCAACAATGACTGTTTAACCTTTTATATGCACCAGTCAGACACAACACTAACACTACCACCGTGTGAACTGAATAACATTGATTATCAATTACAGTATAAACAAGTGAATTGGTGACAGAATCATGGGCACCCAAGGCCCATGATTCTTGGGAGCAAAGGCGAACCCATCCAGACCAACCCCTCAGAGAAGCCAATGTAGCACAAAAAAACTGCACCACCGCCTGCCATGGATAAGCAGGCAAAGAGTTCAAGGTTGTTGACCTGTCTTCCAAATTCCTCAGATCTCAAGCCGACTGAGTATGCATGGAATGCACCGAACAAACAACCCAAAGTGCTCAAAGGATCCACTGCTAATGTCTGGTGCAAGACACCACAGCAAACTCCCCGAGATGTCTTGTGGGGTCATGACCCAAGGGTGCCAGCCTCAAGGAGAAACTGCACAAGGGGAACCCAATATGAATAAATGGAATTTAAATGAATAGGCTTGAGATTCTTTAAATCACATAACATAACTATTGTATAATGCATCCTGTTACTTTCACACGCACATAGTACCTGTAATGTAAAGAGCGTTGGCAGCTGTATGTATGATTTTAGTATAGTTTTAAGCATTTTGTGCAAGTTGGTAAAGGTTTATTGGGTTCATGTCTTGTTTCCCCTTAACACCAAACATGGTTCTGTTTGATTTGTTTAATCTGTTTCATAGAAATGACTCCATTTCTAAAAAAAAAAAATAAAAATAAAAAAAGCATGCACTCACTTAATTTCTCACTTACTCACTTTTTCATAACTAGACAGTGGATCTGGAGCACATCAAAGGGACACTAGACGTGCGGTGAGAGCACAGCCTTATAAACCACTGTGTACAGACAATAAAGCTTTTGTACCTGTTTTTAAAAAGTAGGAGGAAACCTACATGGCAGTTTCTATTCAAGTAAAATTAAAAGTTGAAATAAATAAATTAATAAATAAAAGATAAAAAAAAGTTTATGTTAAACTTATTAAATAGAATTAAGTATGTTTACAAACATTTTATTTTATTTCAGTAGAAGTGACATAACAGCAGTATTACATGAAGTTTTACACAAAGTTTTACAAGAACAAAAAAATGAGTGTGCTTTCTACTTCTTTCCAAAGGAAAAAAAAAATCTTCTCCCTACTTTTTCAAAAATTATTTCTTTCCTCTATAATATTAGATTTGTAAACCATAACATTAGATAGCTTTGAGGAAACAATTTAAATTGCTAATCTAAACTTTAACAGATGCAACTGCATGCATAAGAGCTAATCCTATAATCTATTCATGGCACTTGTTTATCACAGCAGTTCATATTGGACAGCTTAGATTCAGAATTAGCCTTGGTTAATAGTGGTTCCCTGTTGTAAAAGTTATAATTTTAATGACTGACGTTGTTGTTAGTCCTTAGGCTGCAACTGTGGAGGGGTCGGCACAGCAGACCATCTGATCCACACACAACTTTTATGCCGGATGCCCTTTCTGACGCAACCCTCCCATCTGTGCTTGGAACCATGACTGCATCCAGTGGGAGGGGTTTGAACCCAGGTCTCCTGCATGGCAGGCAAGAAACCTACCACAGACCCACCAGTGCCCTATTATTAACTTAATTACTGATATAAATTAAAATCAGTATGTGGTTTTGCTTTTGTGGATCCTTTCTATTATAACACAAGTGAAGAATTTTAACTTGTACTTTTCAACTTTTTACGTGTTTAGTGGAATTACACTTTCGTTCCTCAAGTACAAATTTTTGACTCCTTTTACCACATCTGGACAACACTTACCATAGTGTTGTATTGGTGTTAAGATCATGACAACATTGATGTGTGCATATTTAAAACGTACATAACTTCATTTCCCGGAGGAATTCTATTTCAGAACTGTTTAGGTCTTGCTTTCCTTCCCGATGCAGTGATTCATGGTGCTGACAGATACTCTGTGAGGATAAAACTCCCAAGCTCATGTTGTATAAGCAAAACCAATGCGCAATGCTTTATATAAACCTTGGTATGGATAATATTTACACAGTGACCGGAATCAGAGCGCAGCAGGTTTGTGAATCTGGCAAAGGCGAGAAGTGTCCGTAATCCACTCTGACATTTGTAATAAATCTACTTAGGTTACTACAAAGGTTAGCTCGGTTTTCTTCAATCACAACACACCACTTAGCACATGTGCCACACACAAATTATCACACTAGTAGTAAAAATTTAAGCCAGGGGAAGGTTTACCTATTGTGCACCTCTCTGTTTCATATCAGTTGTCATGCCACTGTGCAAAACGTGGAATAATTGAAATTCTCCCTCAGCCCACATTTGCATATTCGCTCATGGGAAGCCTGTGCTTTGCTTTCTCATTGCAGATGGGATGGGACTCAGTCCAGACAACAGACTGAGCTGTTTTCAATGCTGATAGGGATAGAAAGAGTCCCAAAATAAGAATGATCTTGTTGCAACTGAAAAGCAATGCAATGTCGAATGCATTTTATGATATTGCAGTTTAATGTGCATGTGTTATATGAACAGAATACAGTCACGTATATTTAAGAATAATTGCATTTTAAAGAGCTCCGCAATTCAATTCCACAGTTTGTGTCATTGTTTTTTAATTAGTGAATAAAAAAGGTGTATAAGGATAGGTAAACACCATATACGTAATACACCCCCTGGCCAGAAAAAAGGTGCACACTCTAATATTTTGTTCAATCGCTTTAAGCCTTGATTATGGCAATGTGGTGGCCAATTCATATTTAAAAATTATTCCTCATGATCCTGGAACCACTCTTTCACAATTTGAGCCCGGTAATATGCTAATGGCGTTAGGAAAGAAAAATGCATAGATGTGATAACCTGGTCATAACATGACCTGAACTACAGAAGCAACACCAGATCATAACGCAGCCTCCACAAGCTTGTACAATAGCCAATATGCAAGTCAGGTCACATGATATATATATATTTTTTTTTATATGTTTGTTTTTTAAAACAACAGCAGGTTTTTGCAAAGTTTAAAAAAAATCAAATAATACAGTACATAAACAAAACATATAGAGCAAACTGCTATAAAAGTTAATAAACAACAGTCGTCAGGGTAAAAAAAAACTATTTATAAAAATAGATTTAAAAAATATTAAATTAACAACTAATTTTCAATTAGATGAAATATACAGTAAGTTGTCAAAAATTAAAAATATATTAAAAGAACAAAGATCAAACTAGACTTTACAGGAGATCTTAGACTAAACTAGAAGCAACTGAGAAAAGATGGGCCCTTATCTTTGATTTAAAACTGTCAATAATGGGACTATTCGGAATATTTGGAAATCTAGGCGCAAAAGCTGCAAGTGCCCTATTAACCCTGGTCTTTAAGCAAGGAATTAAAACAAGCTGTTTAGATTTCGATCTAAGTGTTCTTTCAGATGTTTTAAGGTGCTAGACCATAGAGGGTTTTCAAAACCAATGGTACATTTTTTTTTTTATAAATTATATTTTTAATGGGTCACAGTGCAGGTGAGCCAAGACAGGGTGATGTGCTGCCTTTTCCTTCTTCCAGTTAAGAGTCTGCCTGCTGCGTTCTGAACTGGTAGAATATGGAAACCCCACATACAGTACAGGGAGTTACTGTAGTCAATCCACAAAGTGACAAATGCACAAACAACTGTTTTCAAGTCCTTTTGTGATAAAATAGGCTTTAGACTTGCGATCGACCTACAGTAAGTTGATATAAGCTGCCTCTCACTGCACTACTGACTTGTTGATTCAAATTTAAAGAAGTATCAAGAAATACGCAAAGATTTTTAATCTCATTGTGCAAATATGAAAACAGTATCAAGCTAATTAACTAGATAGATAGAGCTGGGGGACCAAATATAATTACTTCAGTTTTGTTTTTGTTTAGCTGCAAAAATGTCGCCGCCATCCAACATTGCATATCATTTTCAAGTCAAATTTATTTAAGCAAACAAAAGTGCCAGAAAAAAAGAAAAGAAAGAAATAAAAATAGTATAACCAATATGGTAAATAAATAAAATCAATAAACAAAATAAATCAATAAACACCAATCAATATGGGTTTAAGTCTAGATTTAAAGCCTGTTAGTGATGATGCAGCCTTAATGTGGAGGCGTCTATTCTAGGATTCTGGAGTTATCATAACAAGACAGTTAAATAGGCTAGTCTAGTGCATATGCGTTAACAGGATGGTAAATTGTGTGTCGTCCGCATAACTCAAAGATGAAGCCAAAGGGGAAGTATACTGTATATAGTAAAAATAACAGGGGTCCTAAAATTGAGCCTTGGTGTATATCATTGTTCACAGAAGCATTGGATGAAGAATATTCTCCTATTCATATTGAGAAAGTTCTATTGCTTAGAACTGTGCTTAAAAAAAAAACTTTAACCTCTAAACACTTTATAACAATGCAAGTTTCTTTAGTACATTAAGTGTTGCACTGTCACATTTTAAACCATCAGTTATCTGTCCATCATGCATTGCTTGATGCATTTCCCTTCTTACCCTGAAGCAGTCATCACTCTGCATTAGGGTCATTCTGGACTCATCACAAGTGGTTTTCTTATGGCCTGAATCATGTGAGTTCTCCTCACATTGTGTGCAGATGGGAAGGCACTTAATTTCAGTATTGAAAATATCAATGATTTCTGTTGTGGATATTTTACAGGCTTCACTAAGCATTTAAGTATTTCTCTGATCAGGTTTTAGTGCTTTCCTTCCAGATTTTAAAAACGTGATGGACAATTTCTAACCCCTATTTCAGTCATTTGATCATTTTTTGGGCAATTTTCTAGGTGGGCTGATAGATTATTCAACCCTTCTAAAATGCTGACTTCTGTTTTTGTTTGGCCACCATGATGCGAGGAACTACCATGGTTTGAACTTCTGTGTTCTTACAGCGACACTAAAGTCCAAACCGTGGTAGTTTCCTACACTATATACTGTACATCTGAACCATATCAACACAAATGGAGATCCAATCCAGGTCTTTATATTCAATAAAAAGGTAACATTTGTAACTACATAAATCTATGGTTTGGGCTAGAATGAAATAAGCTCCTGCCTAGACTTCTTAAAACTGCTAGTGCTGTTTTTACGCTTTTAAGCTTGTTAAATTATTCCAACGTGCCTGCTTAAAAAGAAACAATAAACTGCATTTTAATCTTCGAAAGACAGCAAGGCTTAGCCATGCTGGATTAATTATCACAGTTATCCCTGTTTAGTGCATCATTTTCACATTTTTGTATTTTAAACATGATCGATGGTTGCTTAAAGCTTTCATAATCCACCTGAATACATTCCACCATGATAGGTAATAACCTAAGCTTTTCAGGTCTTTGTAAGAAATGTCCCAATCTTTATAATATTTAATAATCTGGTCAAAATATGTCAAAAGCCAAAGACATGAAAAGCTGCGTCTGTCTGCCTGGCCAGTCCAGCTCTATTTTTAGACCCTGATACATTATTTTCAGGGGTAGGCTGGAGCTTACCTGTCCACCTCCTGCAGACGTGACTGCCTCTAAATCAAATTCCACAGCCTTCCTTCCATAGACAATGTAGGTGGCTGTCATTGGGAGTACTTGATGAGTAGATTAGCATTTTTTACAGTGGTGGTAAGCAGCTTTTTTCCAACCCAAAGGAACCTTTGCTTTGGTGGAAAAAAAAATTGGTAAAATACCCCTGCTTTGGACATGCATTCAGAGATGTTATTGTCTACTGATTATAGGTTTAAACATAAAAAAAAATCCATAAACTATAATGTAATCGTGTCGTAAAATGTATGCATATGAGTTATGATGTAATTACTTAAGCAAAGTTGCTAAAAAAAAAAAAAAAAAAAGGTTGCTACTGCAAGCTTATTTTGAACAAATATTAAGGATGGAGAAATTAGTACTCCGGACACTGGACACAAACAAATTTTAAGTTCTGAGTATTACTCAGTGGACAAGTAGGATCAATAACCAGAGAAAGAAAATGTTCTTTACTTAAACTTTCTTTTGATCTGTGCAAAGAAAATCTTATTCTCAGGGGGTAGAGCATTTGTCTGCAGATCAAGAGGTCTCTGGTTCAAAATCTGGTGCCCCCTTTTTGTTAAAAACAAGTTGGGGCAGGGGTGGCCCAATCGGTTAAGGCTGTATGTTACTGATTAGTTGCCACTGTTCAGCCCTTGAGCTTGGCCCTTAACCCTATCTGCTCCAGGTGCACTGTACAGTATACTCTCTGACCCTGTGCTCTGGCCTCAGCTTCCTAACAGGGATAAGAAAAAGAAATTATAATAATTTCACTTGTGACAAACAATTATATAATTATTTATTATATGTCATGGTCATGTGATAAACAATAGTGCTGTGTGTGTGTGTGTGTGTGTGTATATATATATATATATATATATATATATATATATATATATATTCTGCTTTATGATTGTTGGAGCTGACTCCCTGTGCTGAACTGGACTTCACATGCACACATGATGTTATTTTTATCTGTTTCACCCAAATGAGGATGGGTTCCCTGTTGAGTCTGGTTCCTCTCAAGGTTTCTTCCTATTGCCATCTCAGGGAGTTTTTCCTTGCCACCGTCGCCGTCAGCCTTGGCTTGCTCAACAGAGACATTTCATTCATCATTCATTCATCTCATTATTATCTAGACACAATTTTTTCACACATACACACTTCCAAATATTTTCTTTTCTAAAAAATTCTTTCATTTTTGTGAAACTGCTTTGAGACAATGACCATTGTTAAATGCTCTATATAAATAAAATTTTATTAAATGCAATATATACAGTGTGTATATATATATATATATATATATACACACTACCGTTCAAAAGTTTTAGAACACTTTCTAACTCCATGATCGTTTCAGATTTTTAATTCTTTCTACATTGTAAAGGAATGCTGAAGGCGTCTAAAAATGCATTAATGCAGATGTTTCTGCTACTTCTGCTCTGTAAAGACTTCATAACGCCGCTAATCCGAGGTGCTGTTAATTGGTCATTTTTTAGGCTGATAACTCTAAATGAACTTCTCGTCTGCGGCAGAGGTAGGTTTTGGTCTCGCCCTCCTGGGATGGCCTTCATGAGAGCCAGTTTCATTATGGTGCTTGACGGATTTTGCAAATGCACTTGACAATACTGTTCTTGCAAGAACTATTACAGAAAGGCTGACCTCTGTGTCTTAAAATAACAACTAACTGTTGTTTTTTGTTGTTGTTACGTAATTACTTAATTCCATATGTGTTATTTTATAGTTTTGAAATTCCCAGTATTGTTGTAGAATGTAGAAAATAAATCACTAAACAAAAACAAAGACATTTGCAAGTGACCCCAAACTCTTAAACGGTAGTGTGTATACAGTATACTACTCCCAAAGCCTGTCACACAACAAACACAGTGTCTGAGGCATGATTCCAACCACTTAGGATTTGGGTTTCCATTTTCCCTTTGGGACATGGCTCTGTAGGGCCTTTGGACATGTGCTGTTGTGTTGTGCTAAATAGGATTTTCTGTGGCATTGGACCAGATGGCTGGCCTTTGGTCCATGTGGGGATGAGTGAGCCTTGGGTGCACATGATCCGGCCACCATTTTACTGTTTATGTGTGTGTGTGTGTGTGTGTGTGTGTGTGTGTGTGTGTGTGTGTGTGTGTGTGTGTGTGTGTGAGAATCTTTGCAACAAAGTGTTTTTATAATAAATACATGGACAGTATTTCTTCAATCTGAAATCATTTTGATTAGAGAGTCTTATTAACTGTTTACATGGACGCTTATCTGATAAGATGTTCATTTAAATACCCAAAGCATTCAATCAGAATATACAGTATACATATTTTTAACATGTTAGGCATGGCTTGTGGGAAAATTGTTCTCGTGGCATTCACTGATCATAAATGGAAGCAAAATGTTCCTACTGGAAACTCATTACATCACCTACATAGTATAGTTAACCCCATGTGGGACAAGCATGTGCAAAAGGAATATATTTATTCTAACAACATTATTAGATTAAGGCTTTACATGGATAATGTTTATACTATCGGTTAAGAATATAATTCCACTGGGCTATAAAAAGGTAAGTGTGACAAATAATTGAATCGTACCTTACATGACGCATTTTTATTCAGACTAGATTATTATTACCATGATTAATGGAATATTAGACTCCATGTAACTGCATCTACAGTGGTTTATGATTGATTTTCCCTACAAACAACCTGTTTATTCACCGAACAGCTTCTGTAACCATTCTTCACGTCTGTTCGTGTGTCCCAGTGAAGCCCTGCAACCTTGATGTGTGTCTCGATGATTTAAGAGTGGCATATCATCATCCAGAGACATCCTTTCCACATAAAAAGAAATAAACATTTAAATAACATTTAATTGACAGGCTGTAAATTTATTCTTGTATGTGAAGGGTGTGTTACAAAAAGTGGTCTTGTGATGAATTATGATGATTAGTATGATTGTACGCATTGTGTATGCATTTGCATTGTAGCTGTAAGGCTCGATATGATATATATGATAGTTTAATATAGGGTTTCTACCATCATTTTCATTTAATACATTTTACAAGAAACTAACTTCCAAAGGGTTATTATGAAATGCTTTCAAAAATAAGTGACTAAGCTTATATTAAAACCAGATCATGTTTATAGTGTGTGGAAAAGAGATATACTTTGTTAGGAATTTAGTAGGAATGTTTTTTAAGACAAGTCATGTAGTGAGTTCACCAGACCACTAAACTCACTACTGAGTGAGTAACAAAAACACACACGCCTCCATTTGTATTCCCATGATAAGGAAAGCTGATGAGAACAAATAGATAACCTTATAGGGAGAAATTGTCTCATGGTGTACCGATTCTGCTGCAGATTCCCATGAGGAATGAATTCCACTGTTGGTGATGGTATTGTGGTGAAATGCTCCTCGTTCCCAGTTTCGTAACTCTTTTCAGCTGATGAAACCACTAGATAGGGTTTGACAGGAGCTGGTGGAAAATGACATTTTGATCAGATGGTAAACACTGTGCAAATCCAGATTACTGTTCATTTTGGCTCGGCGCCAGATAGCAAATGTGAGGGACAGCAATATTTACTTGCTGTAATGAATCTTTAAAAGTCAAAAGTATTAAAGCTACAGTATGAACACTTTTGTGGATGACGTAGTCACTGGTGAGTATACTGGTGACTGATTAGACTGAAGTTATATTTAACGAAATAAGGATTTTAATTATATGCTTTCCACAATAAAAAAGATGTATTTCAAAGCATGAAGCAATACCTAATCAAGAAAAACACAAGTACTCTATAAATGTTTTAATATGTGACCCTTTTTTCAATATGCGGCCATTTATTGAAATGGCATTATGAACCAATTAAAGTACAAAATGTTATACCAAAAATATATTGTTAATTGTTTGAAATTGTTTAAGAATTTTTTTATGCAGTTTTAAAACCACAAAAATTTCCCTGTCATCGTTCTCATCATCTACTGTAGTATTAAAGAAGGTAATATACAGTACATCTATCATGGGTGTTTTTTCCAATTGTGCAATGAATATAGATTCTATAAGAAAGTTTTGCTGTAAGAGCTACAATTTCAGGCATGTACAGTACTGTGCAAAAGTCTTGACCCCCCTCATTTCTTTTAATTTTGCTTCCAAAGAGCCAGACTTTCTCATATTCTAATGTAGTCTTGAGAAATAGTTCTCCAGGCTTCCTGAAGGCACTTTTTGGCTCTCACATTTAGTCCAGTCCCTGTACCTGAGCAGTTCCAGAGGAATGCTGTTTGTTTGTTAAGCCACATAGTGACCTATGAATCATTCAAGCATGCAAACATTCAACTTAAAACATAAACCAGTGAGAAACAGGTGCAGATGATGGCAGATGATCAGGCCAGTGATTAGTATACTAGTTATCCTGAATGGTTGGAACAGACAAGAGGGGAAATGAGGTTGCCGATGAGGTTGTTACATTAACAACAGATTTTTTTTAAATTGCATCTGTAAGCATTTGCAGCCTGTCACAGTAAACAATTGTTCTTACTTCTTTATTTCAATCTACCTTAATTAATGGAATTTAATATGAAGAACTGATGGGGGCTCAAGACTTTTGCACAGTACTGTATACTAGCCTACTTGGTCAAACAATTGTGGATACAGTATGTGCCTGTCACACCCATGTACCTGTTGAACATCCTATTCAGATTTAATTGCCTTCATAGTAACCTCCGCTCTTCTGGAAATGCTTTTGACTAGATTTTGAAGCATGAATGTGGGAATTCAAATGCAAATTCAAAATTTATTCGTCACATACTGTACACAACCATACACAGTATGATATGCAGTGAAATGCTTACTGTATATGATTATCTGTGGCCCAAAAATAGGGACAAAAAACCCCTACAAAGAAAATACAATTAAACTAAGGATGGAATTTAAAGATAGGATTTGGGTTCATTTAGGTACAAGATCATTAGTGAGGACAAGCCAGGGATATCAGGTGTGAAGGAACAGAATGTAGTCAGTGTTCCAGCGAACGCCAAAGGCGTTCAGTGAGTTTTTCCACTCTAAAGGAGAGAGACAGAGAGAGAGAGAGAGAGAGAGAGAGCACAGGTAATCAGTGTCAGACTAGGAACATGCTCCTGAATGTGTCCGTGCCAAAATACTGTATATCTAGAGGCAACAGAAAACAAGGGTGAGGACGTTCAACGTAACAGACTCAAAACCAGTTATTTTCAGCATCTAAATTTATCTTGCTTAACACATGCTGGCAGCACTTGTAATTATAACCACTGTCCAGCTGTGCCTTGAGCATTTGGTTAAGAAAAAAAAATTGTAGACAATTGTAATTTTTATTGTCTAGAGAAGCACAAGACCGCCTGTCACAACATTTGCACATCACAACATTGCTACATCTGGAAGAGAGGCTGTAATTTCCATATACTGTAGAAAACTCTGAACTGTAAATTATTCCTGAAAATGCCATGATATGAGCATGATGCCAGAAAACATGACAGCTCATTCCCAACAACATTTTTCATCCATATTGCGGGTCTTAATAAACTGAAGAAAAAAGAGAAATGAAATAATGAAACTGAAAACAGCTGGATAAACGAAAATAAACAATAATAAGCATACAGGTAATGTATGGTCTAGTTTTATACTGCATCACAGTTCAATTCTTGAATAAAAAAAAAGTGCAAAATATAGATAGATAAATAATATAATAGAGAAAAATTATATATATATATATATGTTGGTATGATGAAGTTTCCTGAGAATAGTCATTTATTCTGCAGTTCTGTTGTAGGGATAAAACACATCACACCACCTTGTTGTTGTATACAGTATATATATATATATATATATATATATTTTTTTTTTTTCCCTACCACAGGATGCTCCCTCCTGTTTAGTTCCTAATAATAAGTTCAATATCATGCAGCATGTATAGCATGTATGGTGCACTTTATATTCTGCAGAATAACAGCTTTGACTTAATAGGACTGCACTGGAAATGAACAATTTTCTTATCTGGCTAAGTTTCGGTTACTTGGAACACAAATCCTTGGGGGACAAAAAAAAAACACAATCTAAAACAGAAAAACAACATTCCCATCGAGATGCTATCTTAAATTCAGTTACTTAGGATGATGTGAGAGAGAAGACATTTTTACTGTGCTAATTACTGTAAGTCCATGTTTGGGACCAATATAATTTTTTGCATAATTTTAAGTCTATTTTTACAGTTTCAGTTACAATTGATATAAAGTAATAAAAAAAAAAAAATCGCTTTGCAAAAATTCAATTCCAATCTGTTTGCAGGATGCTGACCAAAATCTATGCCCAAAAAGTTTTTTTTTTTTTTTTTTTTTTTTTACAAAATTGCCTCTATATTTACTCATTTATCAGATTCCTTTGTCTATTTTTAAAAATCACATGAATGGGACAGGACAAGATTTTCCCTGCATGCAAAGTACGCACTCACACATCGAGACTAACCCACATTTGGGACTGTTGTGTTGTCCCCTATGTCCCCTAGTTGCATCATTACACAAAGGACAACTGCGGGAATGCAAAGAGGCAAGGGAGTAAAAGAACATATCTGCTTTTACTCCACACAATGTTCTAATCCATTATGTGTGAACTAGTGAGTAGCTGTTTGAACTGACATTTCCTGTTAGATCAACCAAATGGCGGTGAATATGGGAAGTCACTGATGAGCTCCAGAGCAGAGCTGACTACGGATAAAAAGGGAGATCTGAGGCTGGGTTAAAAAAAAAAAAATCGTTGTTATATTTAAACAAGCACTGCAAGAATAAAACCACTTGGATGTACAAAGATAATAGTTTCCAGAAAACTTTGATGTTATTTTTTTCTTCTTCATATTTGCATTCCAACATGCACTTCCAATCGTTGAAACAGAGCCTGAACCACAGAGATTCCCACTTCCCGTTTACATGGTGTAAAACAGGATAGTGTCTCGAGAATTATTTCCGACAACCTCATACTGTGATTCATTTAAAAGGCTCAGTTTGCTAAGAATTAATACATTAATAAAAAAATAAAAAAAAACAGTAAGCATTACCATAACAGGTGGCACATACTGACCTCTCAGCAGCAGCCGTTCATTAATAAAGGCCATCCAATAACGTCAGTGGCTCCTGGATCTAAACTGCTCATGTCTAGAAGAGCAGTGTAAAGGTTCAGGATAACTAATCACGCCACAAATCTCAGCTACAGGCTATGGGTTAATTTTTTTTTTCTCCCTTAAGTAAATGTCAGAAATTTATCTTTACCAAATTGTATTTACCAAACACGATTACTCATGAATTAGTTAGGTGATAAAAGATCACTTGTTTGCAGCGGTGGAGAAATTTAGCTTAGCGGTGGTGTAGAGAATGTGCTAAATCCAGTGCAGCTGAAAGCACAATGTACTTAAAGTCAAAATGGTGCTACTTAAGTGTTATGGTGTAAAAGGGAAAAAAAAAAGGAATTAGGCTAATTAAATGATTAATCACTGGTGGTTACATCAAAGAACATGACTGGATGCGGTAAAGTAAACAATCAATTAAAAATACATATAAAATGTATCAAAGAATATTTGATTGATTTGTCAGAAACTGGGCTCTTTAGCAATCTGCAAGAAACTCCAGCAGATGTTCTATCAATCAGTGGTGTCCAGTCTTCTTTATCTATGCTGTAGTGTGTTGGTGAGGAAACTTGAAATGCAACGAATCTGTGGTAGACTTGATATCCATTATGTCCAACACCAGTTACCCTCTGTACTCAACTTTTGCCAAGCAGAAAAGCATGTTCAGTGGCGGACTTCTTCCACAGAGCTGCTCTACTGAGCTGCTCTACTGATTTATTTATTTATTTATTTATCTAATCATTATGTACCCTTATCTGCATTGACTTGCACCACCTCAGTTTTGCACCATTCACTTTGCTGTCATTCTCAATGGGTATAACTCATTAAACATCCACTAATATTCATCCTCAGTCAGTGATATTAGCACATATTCATTTAATTCTCTTCAATTCATATATTTATATATAAAGTCCATATAAGGTTCCAACATCCATTAAAACCAACAGGAAATGTAGATCAGATCAAAAGATCGTCAATCATGTATTGTATAGTGCTATACATGATTGACGATCTGTAATTGCTTCTACATTTACTGTTATACAATGTATCTATCTATCTATCTATCTATCTATCTATCTATCTATCTATGTATCTATTATCAAACAACAACAATAATAATAATAATAATAATAATAATAATAATAATAATAATAATTGAGTTATATTCCAGGTTATATTTTTATTCTGTAATTTTCTACACACTTTCCGCATTAACGACTCTTTTGGTCATAAGAGTTATTCTTTCTTCTCTGCATGATAAATCGTTGCTTTACTCTGCTGTTTGCATGTACGACAGAGAAATATGGCCAAAGGAAGAACAGCCATAATCTCCAGCCTTTTAGTGCTTTTCCAGTAATAACATTGATCCATCAACACTAATGATGCAGTACTCACTAGGGAAAGTGGCATTGGAAATGAGTTACACTGAGGTTGGGTGGATCTCCTCACAGCCCAGTCTCAGACTTATTATGCTTCATAGTCTGCTACTACAGATGTTTATCAGGTCGCGTGAATTAAACGCGACAGATAACGTTCATATTTCATATTATGCAGCGAAATACTTATTATGCTTTATAGTCTACTACTACAGATGTTTATCAGGTCGCGTGAATTTAATGCGACAGATACTGTAACGTTCATATTTCATATAATGCACCAATTGACCGCAATGGAATAACTCAGCAATGGACTGGAGTCCCATTCTAGGATGTAGTCCAGTCTTGTTGAATACATAAGTTTAGGTTAGACTTTTCAAACCAAAACTAATGTAGGCAACATAACTGGAATACATCCTGGAATGGGACTTCAGTTCATTGCTGAGCATCATGTGCACACGTGAGAACAACATACTGTAGAGTCATGAATAGGCCTACACCTGCCATGTGTTCGGAAAAATCCAGAGAATTCTGGGGAAACCCCCATGTAGAACATAAAGTTACTGTACTGTATATGCTTGCTCTGCTCACTTTTGATAAGCTCAAGGCGTTCAGACTTGTGAACGCTCCAACCATTCAAGCACCAAGACTTGAAATCCATAGATGTGATCTTAAATAATGCACTTATAAGATTGATCCAATCCTCTACAACATGCATCTTATACATGTGTTAACAAATCTCTGAATGATCCAATTGCTTAAACCATGCTTATTGTCCTCATTAACTTGGACAAAGAGGATGTATGAACTTTGTCAAATGGCTGTTTATTAATTGTACCATCACCAAGTTTTTCATGCTTCAGACCTAGACACCCCTCTGTGCAATTTAATATTAACATTTCTGACTGGCTAAGAATAAACCATGGGGGTGTTGAACAGTCCTGTAAATCTAGCAAGTTTTTCTTTATATTTTCACTTATTCCACTTTGGAATATCAGCTCTGCTAACTTCAGGGTTCCAGGCTTAAATCCTAATTAGCATTAAATGGGAAGGTCCCTTCCACACATCAAGTAGTGTTCTTTCGCAGTTAGGAATGACTTTAAAGAAATTACTTACACCCACACTGTGACTGATAGTTAGCGTAATTAATGCTTATTAAAATACAGTACCTGCATGTGCCTAAGAGTGATACATATAGTTAAACATAACAGTGCTGTTCTTTACCACCACTCATCCTCTCATGGAATGCTTCTTGTCCAATCAGATTACTCGGTTGGAACTAATTGTTGCATCCATCCATCCATCCATCCATCCATCTAGGAACCTTTATAATCTAACTAAGGACACTAAGGAATCTCCCTAAAATTAGTTTTTTGCAGTTTGGGATTGTCACGACACAATGTGCACTCAGCCACTATTTTAATCACAACTCTGTCACCAAGAAAAACCCAAATTCTATTTTTTTTCCTTTGCAGATTTGCTGATGGCACTTCCAGCCTAGGCCTCATCACCAAGAGAGAGAGAGAGAGAGAGAGAGAGAGAGAAACAGACAGAGAGATAACATCACCAAGAGAGAGAGAGAGAGAGAAACAGACAGAGAGATAACATCACCAAGAGAGATAACCAACAGGGGTGAGATCAGAGTGGTCCTCTGACAACAAATTTCTTTCCTAATGTTAGCAAAACTGATGAGATTTGAGGAAAATGCAAAAAGTAAATGTGTACTCCTTCATCCATTAATAGAGTCCCCGAAGACTGGATCACAAGATCCACCTGGCAGAGACTTTAGTTCCGAAGAATGCTCAAGTAAGTTGGTCTGGCATGTAACATCCCCATAAATGTCTACCACAGCGTCCCAAGTGGCAGCATTACTGTCAGGTTTGGCAGCTCCACTGACATCAGTTGCAATGCAGTGAATAACAGGCAGGGCATTCAAGGAACTTTAAAGGACATCTTACAGACACCCTGCCAGAGGACGGCTCTCAATGTTATGGTGTATTAAAGCTCAGATCCAGCTTACAACTTGTTCATCAGGTTACCATCTGGTTTGTGCTTTCTAAGCTCTACGATTAAGCCTGAGGAACAGTTTTTATTTTCAGGCCATTAGACTTTTAAATAACTGCATGTCACTTGGAAGCCTGTTTCAATGTCACATTAGCCATTTTAATTTTATAGGGCGTTTAACACTGTGTCACTTTATTCTCTGTTACTGTGTAGTGTTCTTGAATAAATATTGCAACCATAATCTTATTGTGTGCTAGGATTAGGGTATGCTATTCGTCCTATGTGTATTTATTAAAAATTATTGTCTAGTCACTTCCCTAGAAGGTGTCAACGTTCTTTTTAGACCCTTACCTCATGCATTTCTGTGTACAGTTGACTCTGACATTCTGGGAATATGACACATACACAGACTTCGACTTTGGTTTGCATGATTGATCTGGGAACTCTGGAGCACTTGAGGAGCAATTATTTTGGAAAATAATCAATAACTGGGTGGTGCGGTATGGCCTGATATGAAGCGGAGACCATTATCAACCACAGCAACTTGTCAGCGCTAACATTTTTCATGAATGACATCATAATATTTATCCATTAAATCTGTTAAATGGAATGATGCATCTGCCAAACAAGGTCTTGTTATCAGTTATGCTATAAACACTCTATTCCCCCACTATTTCTCTCTCACATACTCTCCCTCTGTCTCTTTCTTTCTCTAATGCAAACTCTTCTGTTCTGAAGACTTTCCCTTGTTAGGAAACGTAAAGTTACAGCTTTATCTCAGACTGCTTCAACAATCTGACACTGGAGACTCCTTCCAAATATTCAAATTAAAGATATAAGGGGGTCTCAAAAAGTTTCAAGACAAGTTTTGTAACACACCAGAAGTTGGAACCACAAGGCTGCATGCACAGTCACGGGCAACACAAAGCTTCATAAGTCAGTGTGCCAAAAGACATTGTCCTGTGTACATCGGGAGCTGTGCAACTGGTGCTATTTTGACCATGTGAGATACCAAGTCAACTTTTTTATTATGGACAGCAAGTTAGAACAAAGACCAAATGTGAAATTTAGTGTGAAACTGGGCAGATATGTTTGACATGAATTGAAGTTCACGGAGATGCTGCGATGAGTCATTTGAGGTGTTTTAAATAGCACACACGCTTCAAGAGCAGAGGAACATCACTGGAAGATGACGAGAGATCAGGAAGACTTTGTCCGGGAATTCCTCACATCTCATGTGATGATGCATCGTGTTGGATGCCAAGTTTGTCCCCAGGCTGCTGACCCAGGACCTGACTCTCATGTTGAGGGTCATTAATGGTGACTAAACTTGTATGGGTATGAGTGTATGGGTACGACCCTGAGCTGTATCAACAGTCTTCACAGTGGAAGAGTCCATCATACCCATGACCGAAAAAGACGAGGCAGGTCCGCAGCTCAACCAAGTGCTTGCTCATCATCTTTTTCAACATTTGCAGGATTGTGCTTTAAAAATTCGTCCCCATGGGCCAGATCGTCAGTAGCGAATTCTACTCACAGGTATTAAGGTGTCTAAAGTTGGACGTACAACGAAAACAACGGGATCAGTGGGACGCAAATCTCAAACCAACTTTTTGATAGTACCTTGTGGAAGGGGAAAAGCATTAGAAGAGGCATATTCATTTAAATATGCAGCTGCCTTACTGTCATGGCTGCTTTTATGGAAAATTAATCAACACTTTCTGACCAATCGTATTTGAAATATACAATGGATAATGATTCATTGTAAATTCATTATTATATGAGTTAATTAATAGAAAATGAATCTGTAGGGACAAATACATTTAAATTACTACAGTAATAAAAACAATTATTGCATTATGAAGGCACAGTAAAAGTCATAAAGAAGTTTATATATATCTTTACTTTTTCAGTTCTTAACACTGAATTTGTCACCCACTCCTTATTTATGTCTTGGTTTCTCATTTGCTTTTAGTTATGAATTACAGTATTTGAAAAATGCAAGTTTTATTAATACATTAATATTCTGTTTTATTACTTTTTTCTGATTCCTGTTGTATAAACATCTACTGTTTCCCATTGAGCTGTCAAGCTTTTTTGTCGGTTAAATAAGACCAAACAAATAAAACTCATTAATAGTTTAATAGCTTTCAAATACAGTATATGAACTAGAGAGCGGCAACAGGAATGCAACCTTTAGAGATTATTTCCTTATTTACTAATTTCCTATATTAGTAAAAAAAAAACTATTTTTACTAATGTTACTGACTGTATGGATTAATCAAAGTTATGTCTCATTTAAAATAAATTTTGTCATTGTATTGCCATCTAGTGGTCGTGTACTAATAGTGCACACGCCTAAGCTGATGATGTTTCCTAAAAGCACGAGACAACCACAGAAAGTGAATATCAATTTAGCCATAATAAAATGTGCAGATGCAAACCTGCATACTTGTTTTTTTTTTTTTTTAAGATTTTGTGAAGTACGATTAAATATTTACTAAGCATAACCAAACAAAAAAACTTCATCATAAAGTATCTCCCTGTAATCGAATGGCTTTTGTGTGTCTGAAAAAAAGCCTATAATTAAGACCTCCTACAGATTTCTTAAATATTTCACTATTTATCAAAAATGGCATGTTTTGGAGCCCAATTTTTTTATAATGGTCAATTTAGCTGCTTAAAAATGTGAGTAAAGCAAATATGAAGACTTAGATGAAGATTAGATAATTTTTAATAACATGATTTTAATGATTCTGGGAAAAGAAATCCCAGATCCAAGTTTTCTGCAATTCACTCCAGAAAACTTCATCAAGTCATCAAGAGGAAGATGGATGATCACAAACCATCAAGCAAAGCTGAGCTGTTTGCTTTTTTTTGCAAAAAGAGTGACCCACAGCAATGTGAAAAACTGGTGAGGATCATTCCAAGACAGCTGTAATGCGGTTTGCAAATGAGGGTTATGTGATTATTATTATTTAAACTGAGTTATTATTATTTAAACTGAGTTATTAAACTGGCTAATCTACATAATCTTGGTTTATTTTGATGTGTTGCGATGTCATTTGATTTAAATATACACTCTAAATAACGATACAGTAGTTATAGTTTGAAATCAGGGGAAATATTGTCAGCAGCTCACAAAAAATTCAACAAAACTGTTCATCTCACCAATACATACAGGTGTAAGAAAAAAAATTAGAAACTGATTATTTTGCAGTTGTCTTTTCTTCTTTTTTTTTCGAGCTGTAAAAAGCCTGTTACATTTTTGAAAAGCTGCACTTAGCCATGCACTTTCACATTTTTTTACAACACTGATGATTTATATAAACCCATAATACTGTAAATCAGAGTGATAATTAAGATAAATATAGCACAATTTTTTATTTAAACTTAAACATAGATGGTAAAATAAAACAAGTGTGTAATGTGAAAGGTTAATATTAATGTACAAAAATGTCAAAATGTTAATAGTAAATGGATATTAGGTAGTACAGCATTACAAATGTAATATTTATCCCTAAATTGACTACATTTTATCCTAGTTGGATTATAAAAATATGCTGTGTAGACTAGTTATATGCTGTATCATTATTGTTATAAATTATATAAATTGCAATTATATATACTGTACTATAAAGCCTGTATTTACTGGTTAGAGGTGTCTAAAATAAAGCTTAAACCTGCATTGCCCTAGTTGAACCTTTTTTTTTTTTAAAGATTAACACTCTGTGTAACAAATTGATTTTATTCTATGTTGTACTTTTTATGCTTGTATTATTATTATTATTATTATTATTATGTTAAATAAAGTAAATACTGTGTTAGGAATAGGACACTTTTTGGTGCTGTTGTTGGAAAGTAATCAAAGATGGGATTGGGCTTAATGTAAAGCAGAGTTATTGAACTGATTCATTCCTAGTCATTAAAATTAATTTTCATTCATTAAATAACTTTTTTCTGTTTATAGTTGCACTTAATCGATGACAAAATGTCAGAAATATTTCAAAAATTATGGCAGCTATAAATAGTTGTTTTCTCACCAACCTTGCTTGTTTCTTTCTGTTGAATGTCTTTTTCTATACTCATGGCTCTAACATGAGGCTAACAGGGCTCACTTGCAAAAGAGACTACTGTCTCAACGTGAATACCCTGGTAAAACAAAGGAAACATGAAAAAATAAATAAAAATAAACATGACAAAATGTTACAGTTTCACTTTTCACAGATTTTTTTTTCTTTTAAAACTTTATATATTAAATTATAGAAGTGTAAGAATATATCTATTCTTTATCTAACTCTATTTAGGTATATATATTTTTCTTTTTCTTCTGCAACACTCTCCGTAATAAAACTAAAAGTGAGAGTTTCAGTCATTATATAATCTGATCAAAGTTAAGCATTCTAGAGTACTATTATTTCTTAGGAATAATGTTTTGTTTACACCATTATGTTTCATGTACTAATTTTCTCAGAGCTATCATTTGTCCATTGGTTCAAACACACTGCCTTTTGCCAAACATACTTATAAATGTTCACACATGACATGTTTCACAGGCAGGAAGGAAGGCTGCATGCTTCATTATCATAGTAACATTTAAATAAAAAAAAAATAATAAAAAAAAGGGTTGGTAGAAGAAAAACTAAAAAGTCACAGCCATTTCTTTTTACAGGAAAAAAAAAGATAAGAGCAGAAAGAATAGAGAGGTTAAGGGTGAGTACAGCGCTTGCATTAATGTCTGACTGTTCATCAGCTGAGAGTCAAAGCCTGAGCACAGAGTGTCAAATCTCAAGTAGGATATGAAAGGTGAAATATTAAACTGACTTTTTATTCGTTATTATTATTCAACCTTGAGATTTTTTGACAAAAGCTTTATCTGTTTTTCTGCTAAATGTTTAATATAAAATATACATATACATGATCTATATCAACTTATCCACATATTTATATGCAAATATATATTTTTTTTTCAAAAGCATTTTAAACACAGATTATGAATGAATGTTTATGTTAAATAAAATTTAAAACAGATTGACATGAACATGAAATGTGGGAGCGCTTAGTGCCTCCCATCCCACCCCACTGAAAGGGCGAACACCTTACCCCTGCGCCACTCTGGGGCCCATTTTATGTCTATTTTATTAAAATAAATAGTTTTGTACATTCGTAATTCTATTTTATCAGTTTAACATTAACATACCAAACAAAATCACACTCAAAGTCATGCTGTTGTACTGAACTACAGCATGAGTGTGATGTGTCTGTAGTCACAATGGCGCAGCTAGAGTAAAAACAATATCATGGCCATCCTGATATTCAGGAGTACTGCACCGCCTTATCTGTGATGCTATCTGGAGACCTTTATTTCTTGGAAATGTTTTCCTTGTGTTAAAGTCTGTGGTTTCTAGTTTCTAAAGTGTTTCATGTATCCTGTTTCGTGCAAGCTCAAATGTTTCATGTAACCTCTGACTGTCACTTGAAAATCTGAATCGATTCGAGAAGATTAAGGTTAGGAACGGGGCTAGTGGTTGTACTTCTCTTATGACTTTAATTATGGGAAAACTCGGCTGCGCTAATACCTCTGCTTCTCCGTGTCGGGTTTTTTCAGTTCTCACATTTCACATTCTCATCCTTGGATTTCCACCTCTGAGCTCTCACCTCTGGCATGCTTCAATTAATCCTCTGATAGTCAAACCTGCTTACAAACTGAAATTGTTTTGACATCTTTGTGCTGTGAGGTCTCCCTCAGCCCTGAAGAGTGCAGTGGCTCTATTGAAGTCTGCTAGCTGAAGTAATGAACTAAAATAGCACAAATGAGATCACAGACGCGTGGGGAATGTATTGTAACTACAGAGAGATTCAAGAACAGAAAATAGAGCCGATAAGCTCAGCAATTGTTGCAGTGGGGGGAAAAAATGACAGCTGGAGCATGGGGAATTCTCGAGGAGCTGAAACAAGAGCCTATGACGCACAGTGATCCTGACGGTTATTAGAGATCGGGAGGACTGTAGTAATTATAATCAGATTCGCATCCCTAATGAGATAATCGTGTTAACTTGTCTAACATGCACCATACTGAGCAGCAAATAGAGATGGACTAGATAGGCAGGTAGGTAGGTAGGTAGGTAGGTACTGTAGGCAGGTAGGTAGGTAGGTAGGTAGTATGGGTGTGCGAACGGGCAGGCAGGTAGGTAGAGTTTATTGATCCCCTAAGGGAAATTATTGTTTTTTGTTTGTTTTTTTATTCTTGACTATTGACTTTATGATCAACAACGCTCCAATAGAAACAATGTAAAACCTTTTTCTCTGAACCAAAAATTTTTTGTATTAAATTAGTTCATATATTTTGGTTTGCATATTAAAACATTATTTAACATTTTAAATTTCAATATTTGCATGAGTTTCTTAATGTTTGTTATTTCCACATTTTTTTTTATAACAACACATTTGAGATTAGGATGAACTTCAGTAGCCTGAAAAAAAATGATATTATATCAAATACAGTTGAATTTAAACATTTGCTGTCTTTGTTTGCAAAATTGTAAAATGTTCTGTTTATTTGCAACTTTAAATAGAAAAAAAAAATCCACTTTTTTGTGTATTGGTGATTTTTTTCCCTTTACACCTATTAATGATTTATCAGATAATCCACATTAAGACTGCTAAATATATTCCTTAAGCACATGTAAAGATACACAATTAGGAAAAAATCCTTCTTAAAAGAATGCAATTACAATTTAAAGAATTTTACCATAGAGACCAGGGAAATGTATTAAACTAATCAAATTTAATATTTAGTGTTACAATATATGTTACCCTTTAAAGTTTTGGGGAATATTTCTGGAAAGCTTTACTAAATACGTTGAAGAATTTGTATTTTAGTACATCTAAAAAATATTTAATTCTATATATATATAATTTCATAATTAATTCAATCTAATTCAGTACTGTATGTGCAACCAGAATTATGAGGAAGACTGTTAACTTGACACCCTACACAAGAAGGGTAAGCCACGAAAGGTCACTGACTGGAAGGGAAAAGTGTGGTAGGAAAAGATGCCCAAGTAAAAAATTAAAAGAGCTTCACAGGTAGTGGAATGAGGCTGGAGTCAGTACACCAAGAGCCACTGCAAACAGACATCCTCAGGAAATGTCCTACAACTATTGCATTCCTATGGTCTGTAATGTCAGATGCATCTTACCTGGCTAAAGAGAAAAAGAACTGAATCATTGCTCAGTCTAATGTGCTCTTTCTAGATGAAAGTAAATTTGGTGTTTCATTTAGAAATTATTGGATGGTCCCAAAGTCTAAGAGTCTCGAACTGATTACTTCAGATGTAATAAATCTAGAATATACAGTATGGGAGATTTACTTCTGATATTAAATTCCAAAAGAAAATGAACTTTTTTATTATACAGTATTATAATTCCATAATTCCATTAAAGTATAAGTTTGAAAAAGGGGTCTGTCGCATAGTGTAATACTTTCTTTAATGACTAAAAAATGATTAAAAAATATATTAAAAATATATATTTTAGTAACATTCATCTTTTTTGGAGCAGGGTGGTTAGAAAAGTGAAGGTCGGAAACATGTTTGACTTAATAATCCAAAATTCTTCAAATATTTATTTAAAACAATATTTGTATTTAAAATAGCTAAGACTACAACTTCTACAACTCTTACAAAAATACCATAATATTATCTCCAGTCTGGAGTAGATTTACAATTTGTTGGTTTAAATCCGTTCATTCATTACTCATGCCAAACCAGGTGTTTTCATAAGAACACGACATAACTCAGATCACTTGTGCCAGAATATGAATTATGGATAAGTGGAGTGATGTCATTATCATCGTCATCATCATTATTATTCTCCTCCTCTACTTCCACATCATCACGATAATTATCATCTTCTTCATCTTTCTTCTACTCCTAATAAGATCATTATCACGATCTTATTCATCATCATTCTCCTTCTTCACTTTCTCCTCCTCCTCCTTCTCATTCTCATTATCATCATCATCATCATCTCCTTTATTCTCATTCTGATTCTTCTCTTTATCCTCCTCATCATCATCATCATCAGTATCAACATCAGTAAATCAATCAGAAAACACATACTGTATCTTTAGTCCATCATTATCCTCACCTTCATTTTCATTCTGCTTCTTTTCCTCCTGCTCTTCATCATCATCATCAGCAGCAGCATCAGTAGTATCATCATAGGTAAATCAAATAGTAAACAGTTTTCTTTAGTTTATCATCATCATCATCATCATGTCCTTTATTCTCATTACCTCACGAGCAGTTAAACATTTATCTCACTGTTCAATAAATATATGTGCAATATTACTGTGTAATATCCTGTACAATACCACAGATTTTTTTTGACTTATTTGATAAAACCCCACATCCTATTCCATTTGTTTTCATAACTTTCTTTTTCCCCTTGTGTTTGTTTTGTAGCCTAATCTCTGAAAGCTCTGTCACCAAAACAAATACCTTGTACATCCAAACGTACTTGCCAATAAAGCTCATTCCGATTCTGAGTCTGCGTCTGCTCCTTTTCCTCCTCCTCCTCCTCCTCCTCATCATCATCAGTATTATCATTATCAGTAAAACAAACAGTAAACAGTTACCTTTGTTTCATCATCATCATCATCATCATCATCATCTCCTTCATTCTTATTAACTCATAATTCGTATAATAAATATATGTGCAACATTGTTTGTGTTACTATGTGATATACTGTTCAAAACAACTGATATTTATTTGAAATATCTCATAACCTTTTGTTTGCAAAAAATTCTAATTTAATACCTTCTGATACCAAACTATATTCCTGACATTACTATTTTTTGGGGGGTTAGAATAGTAATGTTTGGAAACATGTTTGACTTAATAATAATACTGATAAAGTTAATGTCATTAAAAAAAAGTGGCACTCTAATTATGGTATTACATAGTATATCATATATACATAATATTACATACTGTATACCCTTACCAGTATGCTAAAAAGTAACTTGCTGCAACTCTGTTGATTACTAAATTATGTGTTTTCTACACGTATATATATATATATATATATATATATATATATATATATATATATAAGATAATGTACTATATAAGAACTTTTAGTCTTAGAATGTTGCCCTTAATTTAAAAAACAGACACAATAGAGAAGGCAAGAAAAGCCAAGAAGTGTTTAAAAAGAAGCTAAAGCATGACAGATGGAGCATGTGGTTGGTAATATTATGTACTGTGCAGTGGAATATCCTGCTTCACACTTTAATTAATGGACCTCTATGTTGAAACTGATAGAGAGTAATAACAGAGCTGGAGGTGTTAGATATCAACAGATAGATCATAGTTACTGTAGTATTAAGGTTCAACAAGAAAAATGGGCCTCATATTTATTCTCAAAAAGTTAAAAAGTTTTTTTATACTCTTTCTCAGAATGATGTCAGACTGAAAAAATGGGGAAAAGGGAAAACTGATTGGCACTTGTGACAGTGTGAGAGCTATAGGTATTACTATGGTCCCATAAAGTATAGAGACAGAGGGAAAGTTGAAACATCTGCTTGGTTAGGCAATGAGCATGGTGTTTTGAAATCCCTGCTGTAGTTGGATGATGGTCGTTTCTGAAAGATTTCATTGCCCAGTGCTTGCCTGGAGCTGCAGGTGTTTTCCCACAGGAGGGATTTTTACCCTCTCATCAAGCACAGTAAATACAAGTGTCTCGCAGTAATCTGCAAGTGAAGCATCTGTAGCATGGACTATAATCATCATTTTTAAGTTAGCACCAGATAAAACCAGTTCCTCAGGCTGGCAGTGAGTGCAACGCCATCACCCTGTTACAGAAACTGAACTCCTTTATAATCCTTGATAGAGAGCTTAAGCTGGAGAGCCGTGACTTGGACAGAGATGGAGATATAAAGATTTAACAGTAAATCAGAGGAGTGCACAAGAGGGTCGTAACTCACCCTTTGCTAATCCAGTTCTAATCTACTCGCGCCGAGGCCACCCGAACTGCTGACAGCACGGAATTCCTGGTGATCGATGCAACATGGCGGCTTACTAAAGCCTTAGGGTAAGGACTATTTTTTATTGTTGAACAAGAATGACAATGACCAAGACTATATAAATAAAAGAAATAAAAACTATATAAATCAAATAAGGTGGCATGTTGTCGTCGTGGTTAGCGCTGTCATAATATAATAATATTAGTTATAATATAATTTTAGTCTGGCATTCTATTAGCACTATAGCATTTAAACTACTATAGCAATCCATGACACGTTTGACATGGTTCTGTTGTTCCTAAGGCTCAGATTTGAATGTATAAAAAATGTTCTCTATTGTTTTCTTTGACTGTTCTCTTCTTCCTTATAATTTGAACCTTTTCTACTAGAAAAAAAAAAAAACACTCTTTCTATGGGTTTATTATAAGTTATAACCAAAGAACCTTTTTGGTTTATGTGCCTGAATCTCCCTCACCTGTCACACTTGGTTATGTGTGACAGCTGGCATTATAGGCATTTTATCACACATAAAGCCCAGTGCTTGCATTGCAAATATAAAAATAGGATTTTCTCATAATAAACTGTCTTAGATCTAACCGAATGATTTATTCATAAAATTCACTTGACTTCCCACGGTCTGTAAACACTGCTGTCACTTATTGCATGGCTTATCAATCAATAAAACTCATCCCATATGCAGAGTTCTGCATTTTAACAGAGGTATTGAAATGTCCAACATGGAGAAGACTATTGATGAAAGAGAATATTGCTAAGTCAGACTTAGACTGTATGAAGTACATAAAAGTTTTAAACAGAAACAGACAGTCAGTGACATTCAACTCTAACTCACTCATTCATTTACTTAAACGCTCGCTCACTCACTCACTCACTCAAAGAACTAAAAACTCACTCACTTATTTAAACACTCACTCTCTCATTCACTTAAACACTCACCCTTTCACTCACTTACTCACACACACACACACTCACTCACTCACTCATTTACTCACTCAAAGAACCACACATGGATAAAAGACATCACTCATTTAAACATTCATTCACTCGTTCACTTAAACACTCACTCTCTCTCTCTCACTCACTCACTCACTCAAAGAACTAAAAACTCACTCACTCATTTAAACACTCACTCTCTCATTCACTTAAACACTTACTCCCTCACTCACTTACTCACACACACACACACACACACACACACACACACACACACACTCACTCACTCACTCACTCAAAGAACCACATGTGGATAAAAGACATCACTCATTTAAACATTCATTCACTCGTTCACTTAAACACTCACTCTCTCTCTCTCACTCACTCACTCACTCACTCAAAGAACTAAAAACTCACTCACTCATTTAAACACTCACTCTCTCATTCACTTAAACACTCACTCCCTCACTCACTTACTCACACACACACTCACTCACTCACTCACTCACTCACTCTCTCACTCACTCACTCACTCACTCACTCTCTCACTCACTCACTCAAAGAACCACATGTGGATAAAAGACATCACTCATTTAAACATTCATTCACTCGTTCACTTAAACACTCACTCTCTCACTCACTCACTCACTCACTCACTCACTCAAAGAACTAAAAACTCACTCACTCATTTAAACACTCACTCTCTCATTCACTTAAACACTCACTCCCTCACTTACTTACTCACACACACACACACACACACACACACACACTCACTCACTCACTCAAAGAACCACATGTGGATAAAAGACATCACTCATTTAAACATTCATTCACTCGTTCACTTAAACACTCACTCTCTCTCTCTCACTCACTCACTCACTCACTTACTCAAAGAACTAAAAACTCACTCACTCATTTAAACACTCACTCTCTCATTCACTTAAACACTCACTCCCTTACTCACTTACTCACACACACACTCACTCACTCACTCACTCACTCACTCACTCACTCACTCACACACACACACTCACTCACTCACTCACTCACTCACTCAAAGAACCACATGTAGATAAAAGACATCACTCATTTAAACATTCATTCACTCGTTCACTTAAACACTCACTCACTCACACACACACTCACTCACTCATTTAAACACTCACTCACACAAAGAACTACAAACTCACTCACTCACTTACTCACTCATTTAAACACTTAAACACTAACTCTCTCCCTCCCTCCCTCCCTCACTCACTCACTCACATACACACTCACTCATTCAAAGAACCAATCACTCACTCACCAATCACAATCACAAAGAACCAATCACTCACTCAAAAAACACTTACTCATTTACTTACTTAAACATTTATTTAATCAATCATTCTCCCAAACAACCACTTACTAATTTACTCACTTAAACACTCACTCACACACTCAAAAACCACTCACTAACACACACCGACTCATTTAAAAAAACAGTCACTCACTCACTCTCTCAAACACTCACTTAAACACTCAATCACTTAAACATTCACTTACACATTTACTCATTCTCTTAATTCTTCTGTAACTATATTTAACTCTCTCTCTCTCTCTCTCTCTCTCACACACACACACACACACACACACACACACACACACTTTTTTTGATTGTTTACCATGAAATAGATCTGCTGTGGGATGCAGTGCCGTTTATACATTAATCAATTATTTATACACAATATCAGAAAATCACACCAACACCTGCGCAGTGACTTCTGAGCAAAGCAACAGCTTAAATATTTCAAGATTCTTCCACTAGAGGGAGCTGAAGCAACACTTTGAATTATTAAAAGAAACAAAAATAAACAACTTGGGTATATAAAGAACTTAAAAATAAATAATGCAAAAGAAAAGTAAACTTATAAAAGTGAAAAGAAATATATTATAATAGTTTTAAAATGTGTACATAGATTATATTAAGATGTTTACTGACTATATATCTATTGCATTGATTTAATATTGGTATTCAGATCAGGAATGTGATTTCCATTACATTAAAATTGTTAACATAGATACATTTTATGCTTTATAAAAAGCATTATAATAGCTGGATAAAAAGATTTCTTTTCTTTCCTTTAATTCTCCTTCTCATTTTATAACCGTTATTATTACGATTGTTGATATTATATTGTTTGTAATGCTTATCATTATGTTTTTGTTGTTTATCTATTTAAAAAAAAACAGTACAGATGTAATGTAAACAGTTAATGAAAAAAACAAACAAACAAACAAACAGCGAAAGTCTTTTCTGGGCTTTGATCGTAGAAAGACTTAACATTCCCTCAGAGCTCAGCGCTGTCTCTGTGTCCCGCCCTCTATCTCTCAGAGACGGTCCGCGCGTCCAATTATAAGTCAGCTCGCGCATTCCGCCACAAGGGTAAGCCAATGGGCTGGGAGGAGGGCGTGGCTTGGGTCGCCTCACTTCTTCGGGCATGAAGTTTATCCGGGAGCGCAGAAGGCGCAGGGGGAGAATGGTGCGCTTTTACGCGGACGCGTTGGCGCGCGCTTTACAACACCGCGCGGTTTTACTTCTTATTTAATCTTAATTATAATAATTATTATTTTTTTGTTCATTTCTCCTAGTTGTGCGTGTGTGGATTTTTGTGATTTCTTCTTTGGATATATCCGAGACTGTGGCTTGAACTGCACGATGGCTCAGAGCAGATCCGAGAGCGCTGTGTGGAGCTTTATTATGGCGCTGAGTTTGCTGGAGGTTTCCTACGTGCGCGGGTTCGACAGCCTGGGACTGAGCTACGGCCACAGGTCCGAGCTCTCAGAGGACGCCATACTGGTGGCCAACAACGGAATCCGGGTTCCCTTTGGCAGATCAGTGTTCATTGACCCGATTAATGATTTAGTCCTGCAGGTCCGACCTGGAGACAAGTGCACCATCACAGTCCTGGACAACGACCCATTGTCGCAGAAACCGGGTCAGCTCAGCCCTAAAAAGTTCCCATGCGAGTTCGGACCCAGTGATGTGAAATATTCCCACTTCGGATCCCGCAGTCCAGCCAAAGACAGGGTTCGACTCCAGTTAAGGTACGACACCCAGACCGACACGGTCATCATCCCGTTCATGATGGAGGTTGAAGTGATCTTCACTCAGCTGGAGATACTGATCAAAAACATGCCTCTGACGGTTGAAAAGCTTCTAGGAACAAGTAACCCTATTGACAATAAGATCCTAGAGTTCACCTATGATCGAAACATGTACCAATGTAAAGTGACCTCTCTCGCCGGAACCGGTGTCCTGCCCAGGTATGGAAAGCTTATCGATGACGGTAAATTGGGAAAAATGTTCAACTGTGATGAATTCCTCAGACTGAATGTACGTTATCGGCACACGTTTGATCAGCGCTCTCCGAACAGAGATTACATCCCCATGTATGTAGAGCTCCAAGACAAGGAGAGCAATGTCATAAAACAGGAGTTTTTCCAAATCATGGTGCGTATTAAAGAAGGAGAGGAAAACACACCACCCAAACCTAGCTTTGTCTCCATGATGATGATGGAAGTCGACCAGTTTGTCATGACCGCCATAACCCCTGACATGCTCGCCGCTGAAGATGTCGAATCTCCGTCTGACGACTTGATCTTTAACATTACCTCTCCTCTGTCGTTCGAGGAAGGCTATATCGTCAGTACAGATGATAGGAATTTACCCATTACGTCTTTCTATCAGGGAGATCTGCAAGATCTTAAAATAGCATACAAGCCCCCTTCTGAAGATTCGGATTCTGAGAGAATTTTCCAAATCGAGTTTGTGGTTGTAGATACAGAGGGAGCCGTGTCAGACCCGTTCGCGTTTATGATCGTCGTTAAGCCCATGAACACCCTGGCGCCGGTTGTGACTCGAAACACGGGCCAGCTGCTCTACGAGGGGCAGACTAGATCACTTTCTAGTTCTCAAAACCTGCAGATTAGCGACGAGGACAATTTACACGATGTCAGAGTGACAGTGATTGACGGACTGAGGCACGGCGAGCTCACAGTCATCGGCTCCGGGAGAAAATTCTTCACCGTGGCAGATCTGGATCACGGATCTGTCGTCTACCAGCATGATGGCAGTGACACTTATAGTGACAATATCATTTTCCGGATGACAGACGGCAAACATGAAGTGGAATTTCTTTTTCCTATAACCGTGGTGCCAACTGACGACGAGCCACCAATTATAAATGCCAACACAGGTTTGGTGATGTTAAAAAACCAGATGATGCCCATTTCACCTTTAATGCTCAGCGCAGCTGATATCGACTCAGAGGATTCGACTATTAAATTTGTCCTGGAGGAGCCTTTTTCAATTATAGGAGAGGTGCTGCTTCGTCAGGCGGATGCTCCGGAAGACCCGTCCACGTGGAGGTTCAATTCGGAAGACGAGATGTATGAGAAAGCAGTGACAGAGTGGCTGCAGCAAGACATTACAGACGGAAAGTTGTTTTACAGACATGTCGGCCCACATAACACCAAAACCGTTACGGATCAGTTTGTTTTCCGGGTTCAGGACGACAACGACCCGCCAAATCAGTCAGGACAGAACTCTTTCATTATCAAAATTCTCCCCGTGGATGACATCCCTCCTGAGCTTTACCCTGACACCACTTTGCAGCTGACCGTACACGAATACCAGCTCACTTTCCTCCGCAAGAAATTCTTACGCTACACCGATTTAGACTCCGAGGACAGGGATTTGAAATACACCGTCACTCAGCCGCCGAGAGACACGGATGAGAACAACCCTGTTATTCTGGGAGCCATTGTTCTCACAGAAAGCCCAAATATAGAGGTTACAGAGTTCACTCAAGCGCAGATAAATCACCATAAAATAGCATACAAGCCTCCCGATCTGGAGCTAGGGATAACTCCGCATGTAGTGCAGTTCCATTACACGGTTGAGGACACGGCAGGAAATGGTGTCGATGGTGCGTTCACGATTTTCCTGCAACCTGTTGACAACAAACCGCCCCAGATTACTAACACAGGGTTCACCGTGTTAGAACGAGGTATTCATGTAATCACACGCTCTGAGCTTGACACCACCGACCCAGACACAGACAGCACAAAGATCTCCTTTACGCTCACTCAACCTCCTTTACATGGCAAGATACAGTACATGTTCACTGATCTGACCAAAGGGGATTCGTTCAAACTTGACGATATTTCTCAAGGCAGGATCTCCTATTCCCACAACGGAGACGAGTCGACTAATGAATTCTTTCAACTTGACGTGAGCGACGGCGTCCATGTTGTCACTATTACCATTAAGATAAATGTGAAGCTTATTGATGACGAAACTCCCACCATAACCCTTCCAGAAGGCACGATCGGCTCCTATATTGACGTCTTGGAAAACGGAGCTACTGAAATCACAGCTAACGTTATTCAGGGACGAGATGAAGACACAGATGACCTGAGGTTGACCTTTATAGTCGAGGATCCGCCAGTTCTTGGTGAAATACTGGTCAACGGCATACCGGCCAACAGATTCACCCAAGCCGACATCATAAGTGGATTTGTCGTGTACGCACACACGAGTGGAGAGATTGGCCTTACTACAAAAGAGGACTTTTTTAACTTGACCCTGACGGATATGTCTGATGAGTGGACTGTAGGCGGCAATAAAATCAAGGGTGTTCGAGTACACGTAACCATCCTGCCAATAGACAGCCAGTCTCCTCAGGTGTTTGTCGGCCACCAGTTCAACGTTGTCGAAGGTGAAAAAAATGTCATCCAAATAGCCCACATAAGCGCTTCCGATATTGACACTCCTAACGATGACTTGCTGTGTACAATCATTGTTCAGCCCACATCTGGCTACTTGGAGAACATCTCACCTGCTCCAGGATCAGAGAAATCCAGGTCTGGAACTGCTATCAGCGCGTTCACCATCAAAGACATCAAACAAAATCATATCTATTATGTGCAAAGCATTCATAAAGGAGTGGAGCCCGTGGAGGACAGGTTCACTTTCAGGTGCTCAGATGGAATAAATTTTTCTGAGATACACTTTTTTCCTATCGTGATTATACCATCTAATGACGAAAAGCCCGAGATCCATATGAGAGAGTTTGTAGTAATGGAAGGCATGAACGTCGTCATTGACACTCCTATATTGAATGGTGTCGATGCGGATGTTCCAACAGACGAGCTGACATTTATTGTTACTAAACCTCCAAAACATGGTTTCATTATAAATCAGTTGACCACTGGTACTATTCCTGTAACCAACTTTACTCTAGACCAGATAAGAGAGGCTTCTAGCATTGTTTATGAGCATGACGATTCAGAAACCACCGAAGACAGTTTTAAAATTCTTCTCACTGATGGTAAATTTACCGTGGAAAAGACTGTCATAATTATGGTTATCCCAGTGGATGACGAAACACCAAGGATGGCTATCAACGACGGCCTTGAAATAGAGATAGGAGAAATCAAGGAAATCACCAACAAAGTTTTAAAAGCCACCGATCTGGATACAAACGACAGCACACTGACTTATGTTATCCGATATGGTCCCAATCAGGGAATACTACAAAAAAGGACACCGGTTGGAACGCTCCAAAACATAACCGTTGGAATGAATTTCACACAGAGTGACATTGATGAAAATTTGATTATATACGTCCATAACGGACAGGAAGGAATACGCGACCTCATAAAATTTGACGTCACGGATGGCATCAATCCTTTGATTGACAGGTACTTCTATGTAACAATCGGTGGAATAGATATGGTGTTCCCTGAAGTTATCAGCAAAGGCGTTTCTCTTAAGGAAGGCGGCAGAGTGACTCTGAACACGGACCTGCTCAGCACCAGTGATCTCAACAGCCCAGACGAGCACTTGGTCTTCACCATCACTCGAGCTCCAGTCAGAGGTCACCTGGAGTGCACTGATTCGCCAGGCATGCCCATCAGCTCCTTCACCCAGCTCCAACTGGCTGGAAGCAAGATCTACTACATCCACACCGCAGATGACGAGGTTAAAATGGACAGCTTCGAGTTTGAAGTGACGGACGGGTACAATCCGGTGTTTCGCACTTTCCGGATTTCCATAACGGACGTGGACAACAAGAAGCCTGTGGTCACGATCCACGGCTTGGTCGTTAACGAAGGGAAGAGCAAGCTAATCACTCCGTTTGAGTTAACCGTGGAGGATCGTGACACAGTCGACCGACACCTAAAGTTCACCATCACTCAGGTGCCCATTCATGGAAAGCTGCTGTTCAACAACACCCGAACCATCACATCCTTCACCAAGCAGGATCTCAACGAGAACATGATCAGCTACAAGCATGACGGGACCGAGTCTGCTTACGACAGCTTTTCGTTCTTTGTCACAGACGGAACTCATTCTGACTTTTACGTTTTTCCTGATACAGTTTTTGAGACTCGTAAGCCCCAGGTGATGAAAATCACAATTCTTTCTGTAGACAACGGTATTCCGCAGATTGTCGTCAACAAGGGTGGGACGGCCTTGAAAACGCTGCCCGGTGGTCACCTAGGACTTGTGATCACAAGTAAAGCACTGAAGGCCGAGGACAGAGACAGTTCCCATGGAGCTGTGACCTTTAGAGTAACAGTAGGCGCGGCACACGGCTACCTCATCGACCTGGGCAAGGGAAATGCCACCATTACCACATTTACTCAAGGTAAAATATTTACAATTTCTAAATGCATCACAGTTAGCACAGTTTTATATATATACATACAATTTGTTCTCTGGTTTATAAGTAGAATTAAAGCAGCTGATTTGATGCCCAAATGTGATATTTAATTTTAATGTTGTAAAATGTTTTAAACTTTCCCCCACCCATTATTAAATAATTGATGTACGGACACGCATTGTCCACTTGCTCAAGTGTCCACACTTACTTATCTATTTATTTATCTATCTATCTGTTTATTTCAATTGTATTTATATAGCATTTTAATAAATAACATTGGCACAGAGCAGCTTTACAGGAAGAAAAGTTTAAAAGATATGAATGTAAAAAAAAAAGTAAATAAAGTATTATCAATATGTCCCTAACAATCAATTTGGAGGTCATGGGATCAAAGTAAAACTCCATGAGATGACATGAGGATGAAACTGTCAGAGGAACCAGATTTAAAAGAGGATCTGAGTGATACAGTATAGTAAGAACATAAATTAAACCCATTCTGGGTTATAAGATCTGAAAGGTTAAAAGTTAAGTTAAGCCTTTATTACTCACATATACATTACTATACAGTAAAATTCTTCATTCACTTTATTAAAGGGTTAACAATGGCAACCTGTTGCAGTTGGGGCTTGAACCCACAACCTTCCGATGAGTGCCTTAACCCTCTGGAGTTTAACAAGCAATGCATTTTTATTAACATGAGGCCCACCTTGTTGAGGTTCCCTACTGTTAATTGGTGGAGACTTAAGTACAAAATTATACAATCACACATAAGAGATCACATTTTTCCTGTTCTCATGTTTAAACATTAACCCGAAGCACTTGACCCGTATCTGCAGGATTTAACACAGTACAGTGTGCTCCTGCCGCATAATAAATACATACACAGGTGTTTCTTTTAAAGTGGACAGTGAGTGTAATAAAAAAAAATCCTTTAGAATAATATATAATGTATCATAGAAATGTCTTCCACAATTATATCATGACATTTTTTTTCTTACACCCAAGATGAACGGTTGTGCCAAGGTTAAGTGGAAAATATCTATAAAGTCAAATTTTCTAGGGTTAACGTTAGTTTGAATAGTTTGAATCTATTGACCTGGTTGCTTAGAGATGTGTGTATCCTATTCTTGCGTGACGCAACGTATAAAACTTGAAACATCCCTAATATACAGCTTTGGATATGGAGGCGAAGCTCTAGGGAGAGCATCGGTTTTAAGTGCATTAAAAAATCAAGTGCTTTCTTGCCTAATACCCAGCTTTTTCTCGAAGAATGAATAAATAATGAATCGATGTAATATACCTTTAACTGAGTATAAAGAGAATAACGAAAAACAAATGATAAAAATCATTTCGTTTTGCTCCTGCCTGCGAGGTTGGAAGTCTTGTATAATTCTAGTTAATTCCTGTTATTAAATGATCTATAAGGGTATATACTGTAACGAGTTTTAGGCCAAGCAGTCATACCAATCATACGTCCAGGCAAACAAAGCTTTTCTTCCAGCAAAAAAATTGTAACTAGATAATTGAGCCAACCACTACATCTCCTTTTTCTCAGCATTTTCTTTTAATATTTTAAGGGCATCTCACCCCTTCTGAGTAAAAAGCCACAGTAAATAAAATTGCTGCTCCCTTGTGGGTATTAGGAAATGCTAGACTTACATTTTTATAAGCTTTTCCCCTTTAGAGAAACAGTTTTTTGCCATCAAATAATAATGGTGACCTGGGCTGTAAATACAACACTTTTTTTTTTTTCTTCTTCTAAAATGCCCAGGCTCCAAAGTCTCACCTCATAAGAAGGTTAAAAAACAAAATGATAAAGACTTTTAGACCAGTGGGAGACTTGCTGTTGTTTATGGACCCTGTCATTCTGAAAGCAATGAATATGTCAAGTTTTATAATATAAAGTCTTGTATTTTATAAATAATAAATTAAAATCATGTCACGAAACACAGGCATGGCAAAATACACTCACGGACTATTGATAGTTCCAAGTGAGGTTTACCATACAGTATATTCATTGCCTTTGTGCATGAAATGGTGCCATGCTATATACCCTAGGATCAAAGTAGTGATTCAGAACTACAGTACTTATACTGTATTTTCATCTGAGATGCGAATAAGTTGATGATAAAGAGAACTTTCACAGTTTGACTTGTATGAGATTACTCACCCCTCATTTCTTAATATTTAATTTAAATACATAAAGTAAATAAAAGAAATGGAGACACGTGTTTTACTGCGACAGGCTGCAAAATTCCCAAAGATACAATTTAAAAATTGGTTGTTTATGTACCAACCTTAGCAGCAGCCTCATTTCCCCTCTCGTCTGTTCCAACCCGACTCAGCATTCAGCATCACCAGTGTACTAATCACCGGCCTGATCATCTGTTATCATCTACACCTGTTTCTCACTGGTTCATGCCTTAAATTAGATGTTTTTTTTAAATGCTTGAACAATTCATAGGTCACTGTGTGTGGCTTAATGCACAAAAACATATATATGAAACTGTTCAGGTACAGAAACAGGACTTAAATTAGAGCCAAAAACTTGCCAAAAGTGTGACCCAAAAAAGTCTTTCAGGAAGCCTGAAAAACTTTTTCTCAAGACTTCATTAAAAATACAAGACGGTCTGTCTCTTTGGAAGCAAAATATGAAGAAATGAGGGAGGTCAAGACTTTTGCACAGAACTGTTCATATATACTTACACTCATTTTATTTTTATTTGCTCATCTCTCCTCTAGCTGACATTGATGACATGCACATATGCTACGTTCTTCGAAATGGAGACAATGCTACCAGTGACATCTTCCATTTCTCCATTGAAGACAACGGTAAGAGATTGTCTAATACTATTTATTCATGTTGGCTGAGGTTAAGAGGCAAGGATTGTACACAGTTTTCAGTGATTTCTCTCTCTCTCTCACATTTTGACAGTCGCTCTCGCTGTTATTGTGAACATGTAAACAGATGGGTTTTATTTCTAGCAAGTAAACTCTAGGACAGGGATCATCAACTGGTTTATTGAGGTCTGGTTTCAGCCTCGGCAAGATATTTGATTTGATGTAATCAAGTATGTGAAAAACGTACTCTAGCAAAGCTGACAAAAAAAAATGAATGGCTGTAGATCTGTGACTTCTTTGGATTGCTAAAGTTTGCTAAACATATGCCAGCTTGACTTTTGAAACCAATCTATGCATTTATGTAAAATATTTAGCTTAGGGCTGCAAGGTGTTGGTGGCCTAGTGGTTGGTTTCTTGTCTGCTGGAGGGATAGTCTGGGTTCATGACCCAGCTAGAGCCTTGAAAACAACCGCTGGGGGTGCTGGGTACCGTTAGAGCTGAATATTAATATAGTAGTAATAATAATAATAATGATAGAGGGTTGCATCAGGAAGGGCCTCTAGTGGAAAAAAAGCAAAGCTTAGTGAGTTACTAAGGTTTTGACCCCCAAATTTTAAAAGTAACCCCAAACTGCACAAAGTGAAAATATAAGGAAGAGATTTCATCCAAGATTGCTGCCGAACCATCCTCCCACCCCCAAAGCAAAATTCCTAACTTTCTAAATGTTACTGTGGTTAGCAATCCTGTGTAAGTTTAACTCGGTTACATAAATAACCGTTTGTCACGTGTTTTAAACCAAGTCATTTGGCAAAGAACTGAAAACAGTGAGGATTGTGGGTGACACAAACTTTCATTACTGTTTGCTTTATGTTTTCATGCAAAACTTAAGAAGAAATGTTAAACACCAAACATGGCTGAGTTCAAACAATTTAAATGTTCAAAGGAATTTTTTTTCATCTTGTCCAAAAAAGTAAAGAAAAAATAAGTGATTTCTTTAAGGACCTCAAATAATTTCTAAAAAGGTTGCTGTTTGTTGTTTATGAAAAAGAGGTCTTGAAGGTCTTCTTTAAGGATCCATTGGAAATACAGTGTTATTAGGCTCCTAAAATGGTTCTTACAGGGTTCTTTAAGGAGGTGGTAGATACATTATGGGCCAGAGTTTCCTAAAATGGAAGCACAAGGAAGCTGCACGGTGTTCCAGTGGAGGTTTTACTGTATATACATCATCAAGCAATTTTTGCAAGTTGTTGGAACTTGATTAGAAAAGTATTCATTATAGGTTCTTTGGATAATAAATTCTTTTATCCTCAAATGGTTTTAGCTGATCAGTTTTTTTTTAAATGGTTAGCACTGTCGCCTTGCACCTCCAGGGTCCGGGTTCGATTCCCTTCTCTGTGTTTGCATGTTCTCTCCATTCTTGGTGGGTTTTCTCTGGGTACTCTGGTTTCCTCCCCCCCGTAGTGTGTGAATGAGTGTGTATGTGTGTATGCCCTGCAATGGATTGGCATCCTGTCCAGGGTGTACCCTGCCTCCTGCCCTAAGACTCCTGGGATAGGCTCCAGGTCCCTGCGACCCTAAATACAGGATGAAGCGGTATAGACAGTGAGTGAGTGAGTGAGGTTTTTTGGGCTGGGGCGATTTGGGGATTGTGGTGTGGCTTAAGGTACAATGTTTGTAATTCCATTGTGTTTTACAGCACCTAATTATTTATACATTTATTTATTTTTTCCATGCTCTGGTATGTTTGGTAGGAAGGTAGTACAAATGAATTTTTCCAGCTTGAGATGAATTAAGTAAAGATTTTTTTTTTTTTGACTAAGGTACTGTAAAAGCCATGCACTTTAAATCTTTTCATGTCAGTCTTCACTTTTTAGACTTTTCTCCTGCTAGAGTCACTCTGTGCATTTTGTTCCTGTCTAGCATACTTGAAAACCTTAAAAGCCTACCACTTTCAGGGTAGAAGTAATGGGGTGCTTCTATAAGTGGCTTTTTTTTGTAGACATTGTTGATGGCATTAAAGTTTAGGCCTACCTCCTGCTATGATTGTCCAAGAACAAACACCATTTTTTTTTCTCTTTTTCTTTCTGAGCAATGTGAGCTCGGTATTGAGAGGTGCTGAGCGTGTTCTGGCCTCCCACCACTCAAATCATCTAACGGTACCAGTAACTGCAGTGGGATTAGCAGGTAGCCTAGTTGTTTTGAGAAACGCCGTTTTCGTGAATCCTTTTCATGTCCTTTGCTGAAAACCTCCCTCTGTATGCATATGCATGTATTTACTTCCTGACTGTCACAAAAGGCCTTGTGTCTTTGCAGAATTTGGCACAGACTGCATGCGACAGTAAATCTGGCACAAGAACAGTGAGTTAAAGTGTGTTCATACACTTATTTTCCTGAGCGGGCTCAAATTTAATGACGCAAACTTAATTATAAATCCTAAGGATGTTTTTTTTTTTTGTGCCTTTTCATAATTAATATTCAGCTTAGGCAAGCCACAGCTCAACTTCATAGTAATGGTCCAGTCGCTTGATTCAAAAAGAGGCCTGTAAGATCAAAGGCTTTTAGATAAAAAGGCTTTCAGGTGAAGTATAATAATAATAATGATAATGATAATGATAAAAAAAAGCCTGTCAAGTTGTTTTAAAGCCTTCTTTAATGGTAAGCTTCCTCCTTTAAGAGAGAGGATCACATCTGCACTACTCGTGTGGATTAGCCATGATAGGATCAGGAGGATTAGCACACAGCAGGACCCTAAAGAATATGTTTAGCGCCGGCTCTCTGATGAGTGTCTGTATCTTCCCCCTGGGATGTCTAGCTTGTGAGCAGGACTAAAACGGCCACCCCCACCTGCACCGCTTATTCAATGAGTGCAAAGGCATTTCGGAGAGGCCCGAACATGCAAACCACCCTGAGTGTGACCTCATGCGGGGTCGACCCGCACATACCTGGGCTACTTATCACTCAGCTTTATAGGTGGGCCGTAGTGAAGCTTTCTTCATGCTTTATTGCTCGCTAATGACCTCAGCCTAACTGGTGAATGCATGGTCACGCCGCTTTTTCAGTTATATCATTGTTGTCTCAAGACACTAATAATATACTTGTGCTACTTCTGGTGCTGGAAACCAATCCATGCTTTCCTGCTCCATATGTGGATATAAAATTCTCTCATTCTAGCCACAAATCAGAGCTTGTGTGTTTCAGGTACTTGCAAGAGGAGTGATTTTGTCACTGAACGAGCCAAGTTATTTTAAAGATTCTGGATTTTGATTCTGTTTATGTATGAAGTGGGACAAGGAGGATGCTTTTTACTTGCGTTTGCATTGAAATGAATTTGAGATATTGCACATAAATCATTAACATTAGTACTGTTAGATTTTTAATTAATAATGTTAATGTTAATGAACACTTATTTAAAAATTTGGCTTGATAAAAGACTAAAATTTAACATTTTTTAAATTATTAATGAATATTGAATGTCAAGTTTTACAGTATATATACTGTATAATATATATACTAATATACATCCATTATATATACTTAATACAAACTCAGATTCTTTCTTTAGTAGAATCATAGCTAAAAAAAAAAAGTTAGAGATTTCCATATTATGTATGGTATAAAATATCTGAATATTTTGAATATTAAAATGCATGAGATTAAAGTTAATGTGGTACCTCCTCAGTTATGGGTTCGAATCTCACCTCCTGTCTGTTTGCATGGAGTTTGTATGATCTTCCACTGCTTATTAGGTTTTCTTCGGGTACACTGGTTCCCTCCAGCAACCCAATAGGTTGGCACTCTATTCAAAGTCGATCCCGGTCTTGTCCTCTAGGACACCCTATACCCATATCCCATACCTTTATCGCTTATCCTACACAGGATAAGTGATGAAGAGGAATGGATAGAGTTTGTTAAAATGCTGTGCAAACTAATAAACTGAAAAAAAAAAAGAAAGAAAAAAAAGAAAAATATTTTTATTATTGTTTTTATTTAAGGGCAGCGTTAGAAAGCCTGGTGTTATGATACCTAGGCACAGGCGTGTTCTGTCATTTTCTTGCTGCCAAAAACTCTCTGCTGTGGGCTGAGAGCTGTACCACTCAAGAAGAAGAGGAGGTGGGAGGGTGTTGTGAGTGCGGCTTGGCGCCGGAGCCTACCGCAGCATTGTTCAGCTGCAGTTGTTAAAAGACCTTGATAAATACTGCTGTTTTATTTCTTTACTTGTGAGGATTGTGGGAATTGTTTGTGTCAGTGCACGCTCGTAAACCACCTTCACGTGGCTGTAAAGAAAAAATTGAAAGAGGCAAAAAATGCCAAATAAAAAAAAGCCTAAAGTAACTGCCTCTCTTTTTTCCCCTGCTTTTTATTTGAGTGCAGTGTGTGTGTGCGTGTGCACACATTTGCATCATTTATATATATATATATATATATATATATATATATATATATATATATATATATATATATATATATATAGGTGTTTTTAAATATATTTCTGTTGTGATGGTCCAAATATTGCTAGTTTTTCAAAAAGTGTTTAGATTGTTAAAATCTAGCACTTTGTATATCATTTATCATGAACTGATCATATTACACCATATTAATATTATTATTATTATTAATAGTAGTAATACCCGACATCATCAGGAAGCACTACATACAGTACGTGATCAAGGTGAACTGTGATCTTTTGTATTTCGGCTCAACTCAAACGTTACAAAAGCTAAATGAAACACAAATTGCCTGAAATTTATGTTGACACTTACGGACATCCTTTGAAGTTTTCATATCGTACTGCATCCTCGGTTCAGTCTTCGGTTACAGACTCTGGTCTCCAGTGGGGTTTTTCAGGTTTCTTCAGGTTCTCTGGATTCTTCACACCTCCCAAACTCATCCCAGTTGGTAGATTTGTGACTTGCCCCTACAGTAGGTGTGAATCAGTGTGAATCTAAGAACTTGCCAAAATGCAAACCATGACTTTTTATCCATGATTTTGTTTTCTGGAAATTTTACTCTGATTTAATATCAGATCTAACAGATTCCCTATCGTAGGCCGTGCAAACTGGACTATAACTGTGAAAGAAAAGAATCATGGATGTGATAACCTGGTGATTCAGTACATTCAGGTCATCAGCTGACTTTATTTTATTGCCTCATAACGTTGCTGAGTCTAGACCTGAGTGACTGAAGCAACCCCAGATCATACCACTGTCTCCAGAGGCTTGTACAGTGGACACTGTGCATGATGGGTGCATCGCTTCATTCGCTTCCCTACTTACCCTGACGTGTCCATCACTCTGGAATAGGGTCAATCTGGACTCATTAGACCACATGACGTTTTTCTATTGCTCCAAAGTTTTAATCTTCATACTCTTAGCAAATTAAAGCCTTTTTTCTGATGAGTCGTACTAACCAGCGGTTTTATGACCACACAGCTGTTGAGTCCCAATCATCACATTGTGTGTGTATATGAAAATGCTAGTGCTTTCACTGTTTATAGCTCCGGTTTTACTGCACAAAGGGTTTTGATAATGTGTTGCTGGGTTCTTAATCCAGATCCGGGATTTCAAATCTCCTTAGTTGTTTTCTTTGCTCGATTATTAGACCCTTCTGAAATGGTGACTATTTTATTTTACGACCAGGCAGTGTACTGTGCTGTATATTATAAGGATTCTTTAATGGTAGGCTTGCGATTAGAAAATAATAATGTTCTGCTAATGTCATTCATCAATACAAACCAGGTTGGTGCAGGGGAAAAAAAAAAAAAATAAAAATAAAAAATGCGTATAAGATATTGCCACTATTCCAAACTGTCCTAAGAGTTTCATGTCATCGCATTATTGGTTGCTGTCAGACTAGTGTCGTTCTTAGCAGCGGTTACACTCTGAGATGTTAATACAAACCCAGCTCAACCTCATAACGATTGAGTAGTCGTGGCATTTAAAGTCATGACCAGGCTGTGTACGTTCAAGCAATCCAACTGTCTGCAGGAGAAAAGTTACTCAATAGAGAATGAACAATGACCAAATAAAAGAGTCACCCCGAGTCAGCAAGAATACAGGAGGCAGAGCGAGTGTGTGGCTGGCCGGCCATGCAGTGGTCTCAGGATAATACATTCCATGTGCATTAAATGGTAAGGTTTTTTTTTTCCTCCTTTTTTCCCCTGGTGAGCACTCTATGAGTTGTAACGAGTACAGACTAGCTAGCAGGTACAAGTGGAGTGTAAACAGACCAGAGGGTTTCCTGAGACATCAGCACCTCTCCATCAGACTGCAAACAAATCTGAGTGAATGCCTGTCAGCGCTAACGTGACCGCAAACATCTCAAACTCCATGCTATGTCTAACATCCCGTTAATATCAGGCTTGTATTAGGTACCAGGTGAGCCTGAAGTTTTGGCTTGATTTAAAACATATATACGATTATCCAATATCTGTGTAAAAAAAACAACTACTATGAATTAGTCTAATTAACGCCACAATACCGCCCGATACTGTCTAACTGCACGTAATCAGTATATTGTGAACTTAATCCTGTGTAGCATCCAGCAACAAGTCACTGTGTATGAGCTGTTACTATAGAAACGGTAATGTATTGCAGTGAGTGTATTTATATAGAGATCTTATCAAAAGTGAACAACATCATGGTCAGCCATGCGTTTTTTGTTGTTGTTCCTGCTCATAACTGAGTTAGCACTACTGTTCTTCATGTTTTGATAATGCATAGTATTGGTTTCAGTAGTCTCCTTAGTTGTTTTCTTTGCTTCATGCAGTCCGTTTTTGAACTGTGGCCTTTTTTGGCCAGTCAGTAAGTATTGTAACATCGACATTTGACTGATGTTAGAAACAATTTCGAGAACATGCATACTTTGGTACTGTATGTGCATTTGGCTCAAACTTAATGTTTATGGGAATTGGTTTATGGTCCAGAATTTCAGATGTGAAAAATATGATTTGAACTCTAGAATCTACTGTACACTACATTACAAACATCTGATATTTGCCTGTTCTGCAATTTGCTGCATTATACTGTGGAGGCGATAAGAAATAATCAATTAAAATTAATTATTAATACAATAAATCAAATGCATCTTTTTTGACAAAATTATCATCTCAGATATTGCATATCTCAACATAAAACTTTATTTTTTATTTTCAGTATAATATGCATTATAATATAAATGCGGGCTGTTAGTAGTAGTAGTGTTTGAATTGTATAATTTGGTTTAAAATGTAATCATTTTCCTTATCATATATTTTAAAAGCAGTATTTAATGAACGCTTAATTAAATAACCAAGAAATTAATCAGAAAATAATTAAAAAGAAAGTCCTTATAACGTAACCTTATTTTATAAACCTGTTCCAAACTGAGCTAAATATAACAAATCACAAAAAAAAAAAAACACATCATCTAAGACTTTTAGTAAAATTTAGGTGATGGTTATACTGTATATGGTAAGATATCTTGACTTCTATTTTTTTAATAAAAAGTTTTATCCACTGTACTTCTGTACATGCTGTATTTTGGTGCATTTCTTGGAATTATCATACTAAATATCTCAGACTATCACTTTCACTTTTTTACAAAACGATTCATTTCCCTTGAGTGTTTAAGATCCTTATGTCTTTATGTTTGTATTTCTGTGCTTTAAATGGGAAGAGAATAGGATGTTTTTCTTTTGCTGAAATTCGTCCTTTATTTCCTTTATTTCTTGGCCTTGGTTGAAAGAAAAAGCAGCATGCTGGGCCTTGAAAAGTGCCAATGGAGTGGGATTAGCTGAAAAACAGGAGATGACAGATTGTAATCTTGGAGGCAGGATGGTTTGTGATGTCGCTTGTGAGACGTGTCAGTGTTGAAGACGTGGGTAAATTCAATAAGCTCGCTCCTTTGACCAGAATGATCCCTCATGCCTGTGGTCAGGTCCTGCTCTCTGGCTTAAAGAAAGGTCTTGGAGGGTCATTTTTTTTGTGTGTGTGTGTGTGTGTGTCCTGTGTGGACATTCTAGCCTGCGGCGCTCTCTTGACGTGTTTGTCTAACTGAGCGTCTGTGCCCTGGGAGCAGAGCTTACCTGAGTACACACAAGTCATGGAATCGAGTAGTTGTTGTTTTGCAGTGCTTAGAGGCACGGCCTGTCTCCACATCCTTAATCCACTCTGGAGACGTCCCCGCTGACAGATTCCACTCATGCTCCCTGTACCCTGTGCTTTGTTTCCCATTCCTGCTGTCATGCTTTGTCTTTCCTTCTCTGTCTCTGTCCTCCCTTTGTCCGTTTCTCTACCTGCCTGAGCCTCCTGGCTCTCACGGCTAGGATGGCAAACGTCCCACCTTAAATAAGTTCATGTAGTTTTAATTAAAAAGCATTTTTGATCCTGGTTTATTTATTTATTTATTCCTGTTATGACCCAGTTTTTTTTTTCCTCGTGTAGTCCTCAACTTGTTTACTTGTGAGCAGATGCAGTAAACATCCAGATCTGAAGGATGAAGACGAAAATGTGGAAGTGACGATCCACTTTCCCTGTCGCTATCATTTTCATGTCCAGAGTGCAGTGTGTTATTATTGCGTATGGACACACCGGAGCTGTTCAGGTCACTGTGAAGTGCAATTTGCCTTAAAACACGGCTCTTCAAACTGGCAGTCAAAGCCTCTCTCTGCTCTCTCATGCTATTATAGCAGCAAGAGCTGTTGATGGCCCAACTTTCTGAATGTATGTGATGATGTTGGTAATTATAGTAATAGAGTTAGCATGATGACCTTTTTTTTTTTCCCTGAAACCAAAACGGATACCATTGCTTCATATTGAATTAAATTAATTGATGTATACATTAAATAAATGGGAAGAAAGGTTTGACAGTTACAGGCTGCAATGTTCAGGGTCAAGGGTTCGATCCCAGCCTCGGGTCTGTGTGCCTGGAGTGTGCATGTTCTCCATGTTCTCCTGCTTTGTTGGTTTCCTCCGTGTACTCTGGTTTCCTCCCACAATTCAAAGACTTGCAATTTGGGCTAACTGGTGTTCTCAAAACGCCCATCATTTGTGGGTGTGTGTGTGCACATGCTCTGCGATGAATTAGTGAACGAATAACGGCTGCAAAGCACCTTAAGATGCTATTTTTTTTAAATTGGTTCTTTATGTAACAACTGCAGCAGCAACCTCGTTTCCCCTCTCGTCTGTTCCAGCCACTCAGCATTCAACAGCAGCAGTATAGTGAATTTTGCAGTATATAGAAGTGAGGGCTAGACATGTCCTTCAGGAAGCCTGGAGAGCTATTCCTCAAAACTACATTAAACATTTAAGAAAGTTTGGCTTTTTGGAAGCAAAATGTGAAGAAATGAGGGGGTTAAGACTTTTGAAAAGTACTACATGTCAATATTTTTTTTCAAATCTTAAATAAAAGTCTAATCTTTGTCATTTATTAGATTTTCTCTCTGATTGATCATGGTGTTATAAAGTAATTCAATACCCTTTAAAGTGTCATATATTAAATACAAAAGTAGCCCCAATGACATATAATCATAAACATTATTAGACTTTAACAACATTAGAAATAAAAAGGCATTTATATAAATATGGACTACAAAAAAAGTAAAGGTGAAAAACGTAGCATATTTAATTTAATGTTCAGAAACATGATTCCTAAACAATACTTGATCCCCAAAACCTATTCCGACGTTCAACAATGCATCCCCTGTTCTTCAAACGCAGTTTTTGATTCAAAACAATACGTCTCAGGCCTTCAGAAGTATATCACTTAAACTTTCAGTGAGAGTCGCACCAGCTGTTTTCTTTTCCGTCCTATTGAGCAGATGTGCCGAGATCAGCGTTTTGCCTCTCCTATCGCGTCTGTTTGCATCCTGTTATTTATCAAACTACTACCTGTGGCTCGGCTGAATGACATTCCGAGCACGCTCACCTCCACATCTGATCCCGCTGCCTGTGTTAAAGCTGAGATAATTACAGTTTAGCCCAAACTCTTAGCTGTTGTTGAGCTCTGTGGGTTTCACTGCAGGCAGCCGTGAGCCGTGAAAGGAACGGAAGCGTGTCCGTCAGCGCCTTTCCATCTGCAGCGCTTGATATAAAACATTAGGGTGTCTAGGCGGTGATGCTGAAATCGCCGGATTCCCATAAAACACCTGCGCGGATTACAGAGTGTTTGCAGGTACCAGGTGTTACCATGTTGGCTCTCACTTTGGTTTGTTTGCAAATGTGCGTAGCGATTCTAGGAGAGTGGAGTTGTTATTCATGTCTTTACTGCCGTTTCAGATTCTAGGCTGATCGTGGGAGCGAGGCTGGGTTAAAGTTTGTAGGTTCATTTTGTTTGATCTCAAGTGTGTTTAATCATAGCGGGTTAAACTATAACTGCGTCAGGCGTCGGAGTGTTTATGCAATTTCTATAAAAAAAAAATCTATGCATTTTTGATGTTGCATATTTTAAATATGCAAAGGGAAAGCCAAATTTAAGCCCTTACAGGATAAAAGTAATAGAAATTAATAATAAATCTAAATAGATTCACAAATAATGCAAAATAAAATTAAAAAATGTTGATCAAAGTACACACTGTATGTAATCAAAGTATGCATCAAAGTATACATATGCATCAAAGTACATAGCATATATATATATATATATATATATATATATATATATATATATATTTGACATCTGTCTATCTGATCGTTAATTATAAATATTTCAATGAACAATCAAGCAGTAATTGCTAAGTGTCGAAACATTATTTAATGAAAACATAAAAAAATCATTGAATCGAAAACTCATTTGTTCTATAGAAAGCCAATTCAACAATCATTCATCATGTCATGTTATGTTGTCAGCTTGAACAAATTATTTGTGTTACTTCTGTCTCATTTATCATTTGCCATGCCTAATTAATCAGTTTCTTCAAGCCAGCATGTACACTGCGAGTCACGGCTCGAGCGTCTGAAATGCAAAATGAATAGAACCGAGACAAAAAAAAAGCGACCTGTGCAAAAACAATTACTGTATTGGAAGGTTTTAAAATGTGTGTGTGTGTACCGTATGTTTGTGTGTGTCTTTAATGAAAAGATATTTGAGTGAAATTAAATCACAATAACCACCAGAGCTTGTATGCAGCGTTTTATGCCTTCTGTGGTTTCGAAAGTGGCCTGTAAGCAGTTTAACTCCAGCACCATTTAATAATGAATCAGCTTTCTTCTGCGGCTCATCCGTGCTGCGCGGATCGAGCCGGAGAGATGGGCTACAGACATCATAAACGCAAAGTTAGCATGAGGAATAAGAGACGTCATTTGGGGTATGGAGATGGAATACAGTTGTTTTTAATTAATGTTTTTAAATATCGTTGTATTTCGTTTTCCCTGGTCTAATAATCATTCTGTCTGTATTCAGGCAGACCTGAAGCCTCAAACCTCTTCTGCATTTTCCATCACCTGCGTATGGGGTTGTAAAACAAATTTATGGTGTTGATTTCCTGAGAAGGAATGCTGATATACTAACAGCATTTATAGAAGATTGTCTTTCACACAAGCAGAATAGGATGTCTTTTTTTTTTCTTCTTCCCCTTTTCCTTGAAGACAACCTATTATGCTAAATTCACCTTTTAGTCATTTTTAGACAGTCGGATGGGTCTCCAGTGCGAGAAAACAAAATACAAACCTAAGAGAAAAAAATCCTGATATTTTATATCATGGTATTCTTTTTTTTTTTTCGTGTTTATTTATCTACCAGAAATTAGATTTCCCACCTATTGTGACCTCATATAAAAAGATACCCGTGTTGCTTAGTTCTGCTGTTCTCTGGCAGGGGGCGGGGCTAGGCTGTAGCTCTTTTGCATAGACACTGAAACAGCACGTTTGGAAGAAGCGTGAAAAAGAGGGAGTGTAAGGTGTATATTAAGAAAAATATAGTACAGCACAGTGAACTGGGTTAAAGGCCTTACTCAAGGGCCTACAATGGCAGCCTGACAGAGTTTGGGACTTGAACCACCCACCTTCTGATCATTAATCCTGACCCTTAACCCACTGAGCTACAGTACCCCTACCCCATCTGAGGAATATGTCAGCTGCAGCATTAACAGACATTGGATGGGACCTTAAAAGGCCTTGAAACTGTACAATATCAGACCTTTAATTATTATGTACCATTAGGAGTACCATTAGGTGTACCATTATGTACCATTAGGAGTTTTTGTCCAAAGCTTACAAATATAAAATGGCATCAATATAATGAGTCAGCACTAGCAATGTGATTTGTTGAGTCTAATAGGAGTTTTAAGGAGTTTTAAGAAAAATGACTTCATGTGCAAGTTAGTGCTATTAAATAGCAGGTTTTAAACATCAAGCCTTATTTTTGCTAGTTTGTGTTCACCTTTTTTGGCCAATCAGGCCCTCAGCGTGACGCCTCAGCTTGAATTGTAGACTGTGACATTTTTTAAAGTCAGGAAGTTAGAAAGAAACAACAACATGGATAAAACCTGCATGAAGGCACGTCAGGGGTGAGTCTTGTGTAACTCCGTATCTGCGGTGACAGCAGCAACAAAGATGACATTTGTCACCCTGTTCAGTTTGTGTCAGTGCTGATTACATCCAGAAGCGTGACCGAATACTGCATTGGAGGGGAAGGGGAAAAAAAACAAAAAACAACAACAACAATAAACTAATCTAGAAATGGCTGTCAAAAAAGTTTTTACTTTTAATTCTGTTAAGTGAAATGTGATTCATTCGTGTTTATTTTATTAGTATTTTAAGTGGCTGAATCATAAATGTTCTGAATAATAATAATGTCCATGAAGCATAATGTTATACAACAATTAGTTCTGACCAGGCAGTCTGATTGGACAAGAGATGTTCCACCAGTGGGGATGATTAACTTTTATGGTTGTTAATTACACTGTCGGTTGTAGTATAGGTGAAAGTAGGTCAGTACGATCCACCATACTTAGGAGAGAGCAACTGTCTCATAAAAATGCATTTAAAACCTTGTCACGGAGGCACTTTCATTAGGAAAACACATCTTATACCGTTATGTCATTTTAAACAACTCTTTGAAACTTTATTAATCACTTCTAAGTTAATTGCATTTGAACTACAGTATGGATAATAGTTAACGCGTTGGACTATGGTTTAGAAGGTCCCAGGTTCAAACCCCACAGCCACTTGTTGGGGCCTTTAAGCAAGATGTACTGTATAATGAGATAAAAATGTAAGCTGCTCTGGCTAAATGCCTTAAATGTAAATGCACTTACTGTATGGCACAAGGCAGATTCTCACATCGCTCTCCGACCCCTGATCACGGGTGTGACTTGGTGTTTGTGTCAATGGATTGTGCGCATTAGCTTTCCATTTAACACTGTTTGGGATTCAAGCCCACAACCTTTTGTGCCTATAATTGCATCACAGCCGTACTATATATCCAGCAGTACAGCACTCCTATATTGTATGTACTGTTGTGAGCATATTTTCTAAAGAAAAAGCCATTTAAAATTTAGATCGTTTAGTGTTGTTGAAGAGTGCAGGTTTGTAGATGCAACCCCAGAAACTGTTGTCAACACCGTAAAATCAGCAATAAAAATTAATAATTTAATAAATTGGGTATAAATAAATAAACATATCAAATCAAGCTGAAGCATTAAACATTGCAATGAGATGATATTTTCTTCTTGGGATTATTTTTGCCCAAGAATGCAATCTAATTTAATGTTCATTTCGTTTGTATAGATGAGTTTGATAGATACTCTGAACGCAAAAAAAAAACTAATTTAGGCAATATACCACATTTGACCAAAGATAATTGAGAGTAAATTTAATAATCATAAAATAAAATAAATGGAGATTACTCGTTCAGGCTTTTGTATCAGCTTTTTTCATTTCAGGCCCCCCGGTTAGGCGTCAGTGTGGGGAAACATTCCCCAGACGGTGGTGAAGCCCACGCCTGGACTTGTTGTGCTGAAGTATTGTGTGTGCCGTCATCATTTGCCCCGGGATGGGTTTTTATGCTCGGGGAGGAGCATTTACATGCACTCGCATTCCATTCTATTAAAGATTGAAGAAGGGCTGTTATTAACCGGGCCAGTCTTTCCATGTCGGTGCCCTGGCCGCCTTAGACATTTACTTACAATTCAAACCAGGAAGGCTGAAGAGCTCATTATACCTTTTGTGTTTAAATTGGATTAGATTATGTGCTTTGATTAATTACCATATCAGTTTAATGGCTGATTGCATGATTGTGGTGCCCTTTAGGGCTTTTTTTTTTCATATATATATATATATATATATATATATATATATATATCATATCATGTCTCAACAATGAATATAAGAAAGCATGCCTTTACAGTAACTGTTTGAAAAAACACCCCCTTCACAACAAGCACTAATATCTCTCTAAAAGGTCTCTTTTCACTTATAAGAGCAAAAGGTTTAATATCCTGTACATAGACAAAAATTAGCAGATCTACAAAACATGGTTCATTACTGTCTATGTAAAGGCATTGGGATATTAAGGATTTAAAAGCGGTAGCTCAGTGGTAAAGACATTGGACCACGCTCTGGAAGGTCCAAGGCCTAAACCCCAACATCACCAAGATCCCCCCAACCCCCCACCCCCACCCCTCAACTGATCAGATGTATATTGAAATAAAAAATAATAATAATACATTTAAGATAAGGGTGTCTGCCAAGTGCCATAAAAAATCTTTGGGGACTTGCAAAAGTTTGAGCACCCCTATTCAAAATTTCTGTTCTGTGAATATCTATAGGAAAAAAAAAACAGATGACCTGATTTCTAAAAGGTGTAAAAGTAAAGATGATACATTTCTTTAATATTTAAGTAGAATTTTTAGCATAAAAAGAAAAAAGGATTTAAAGCAAAAGTTTCGCCACTTGCACGGTCAATGGACTTGATTCTATTCTAATTTTACGGCTTTGCGATTAAAATTCTAATCAATTACATGAGACAGAATGGTTTTGTGTTTGGTTTGTTTTAAGCAGATATAGTTCTAAGAGGTTTTAAAGCATTAAAAACTTTAAACTTCAAAACATAGATTTTTTTAAAAATATTATTATGTCGTGTCTCATAGACACAATTTTTTTGTTCCTTTTCTGCACCACACTCCAGTCCATTAACTGGTCCATAGTATTGCCCACCTGCCCATTAACTTTCAGAAACACAATAGACTTGTACATCAACATTTCTGCATTTGGCAAACAATCAAAAAGTGCTTTAAAGTTAACATAATTAGATAAATCCTTACACTGGTTACTAGGTTACTAACTACGAACCATGAGTCATCAGACAAGCACTGTGGGGATTTTAAAATTCTTTTTTTTATTTTATTTTTTATTTAAGAAACAGATGTGTTTTTAATCGTCGCTAAAAAGATTGTCAGTGGCATTAGTCAGTTTGGGGGACATTAGATGGGCCAGATTAAAATGATTGGGAAATGTACAGAGAACATTAGAGATGGAGCTGCCAGGCAGGAGGAGAAGAGGAAGAAGGCCCAAGAGGAGGTTTATGGATGTGGTGAAGGAGGACATGCAGGAGGTTGGAGTGACAAATGAAGATGCTGGACAAAGTTAGATGGAGACAAATAGTCTGCTGTGGCGACCCCTAAGGGAAGCAGCTGAAGGAAGAATAAGAATAAGAAGTGACTCAGCTGTAGGACATCTAGAGAAATTCATTCCACAACTTGCAAAGGTGCTCGAACAGAAAACATTCTAAATGCATGTCTATTGAGTTTTTCATTTTTGAGAGCATTTAACACTTGAATGTTCACCTAAATGATCTAAATATGTGAATCAAAAATAGTCCCAACAATTAAATTAATTAAATCCGTCAACAAAAGATTAATTATATTACATAATCGTGTAAATTCTATTGAGGGTATCGATTCTGGGTTTTGAGGTGTATTAATAATCATTATCCTGATATAGTAGCCATCCTTTTTCCATCTTCATTTTTTGAAATGCATTCATATTTAGTTGAACCCATTCTTTTCTTTCGCAGCGAAATGTTTTTGCGCCACTGACTGCAACACAAGCCCAAAGCATGATCGATCCACCCCCGTGCTTAACACTTAGAGAGGTGTTCGTTTCATCAAATTCTGCACTCTTTCTTCTTCAAACACACCTTTGCCAAAAAAAAAAGTTCTATTTTTACCTTAGAAGTCCGCAGGACTCGTTTCCAAAATGCCTTAGGCTTGTTTTCGTGTGCAAACGTCTGATAGTGGATTTTGTGGTGGGGCTGCAGGAAAGGCTTTTGTCTGGTGACACGTCCATGGTGCACCACCGATCCAGAATCTACCTGAAGGTCTTTTGCCATCAAACAGGGGGTTTTAATTTGCCTTTCTAGCATTTCTATAAGCAGTTCTCCCTTAAAAGTTCTAAAACCTTTATAGAAATATACATTATAAAATATACATTACACTATTTCAATATTCGCATAAGACTAGACAATTATTAATCAATCCTTTTTACTCCACCATGTTCTACCTGTGCTCAACTTGACCTCCACCATTTATCTGCTATATTTTAATTACACTAAAACCTTCAGATACAGCTACTTGAAAACTCTTTGTTAGCTTCTTATAGCCTTCCTCTGCTTTGTGAGCGTTTAAGTGCTCGGCAGCTGCTTAGGAGAGCCGTGGCTGCTTATTGTTGAGACGAGGTTTAAGGACTGAGAGTAAATATACAGCTTCGGAATTTGCATCACCTGGCCTTTGGTAACAATGGATGTGAACTAGGCTTACCTAAGAAGATAATTATGGTCAGAGAACTTAAATCTCTTGAGCTGCTCTAGCTGTTACATGATGTACCTTTCCTTTATACACTCTTGAATTGTGCAAAACAAAAATAATATATACTTATGGAGAATGATTATAAAGCCATAATATTAAAAGCATGTTATATATATATATATATATATATGTTAGCACATGTACATACACTACCGTTCAAAAGTTTTAGAACACTTTCTAACTCCATGATTGTTCCTGATTTTTATTTCTTTCTACATTGTAAAGGAATGCTGAAGGCGTCCAAAAAGTGCATTAAACTCCTTTGAACAGTTAATGGTGAGATGTGTCTAATACTTATGCTCTGTAAAGACTTCATAACGCCTCTAATCTGAGGTGCTGGTTGTTAATTGGTCATTTTTCAGGCTGATAACTCTAAATGAACTTCGTCTGCGGCAGAGGTAGGTTTTGGTCTCGCCCTCCTGGGACGGCCTTCATGAGAGCCAGTTTCATTATGGGGCTTGACGGATTTTGCAAATGCACTTGACAATAGTGTTCTTGCAAGAACTATAACAGAAAGGCTGACCTCTGTGTCTTAAAAATAACAACTAACTATTGTTACAAAGAAATTTGCAAGTATTCACAGCGTTTGCAAAATTGATTGTAAATCATCCTTGAGATGTTTCTGCAGCTTAATTGAAGACCACCTGTGTAAAATTCAGTTGATTGGACATGATTTGGAAAGGCACACACCTGTCTATATAAGGTCCCACAGTTGACAGATGATGTCAAAGCACAAACCAAGCATGAAGTCAAAGGACTTGTCTGTAGACAATCTGCTGCTTTGGAGGTCCCAATGAGCACAGTGGCCTCCATCATTTGTAAGTGGAAGAAGTTAGAAACCACCAGGACTCTTCCTAGAGCTGGTCCTTAGTCAGGGAGGTGACCAAGAACCCGATGGTCACTCTGTAAGAGCTCCATAGGTCCTCTGTGGAGAGAGGAGAACCTTTCAGAAGGACAACCATCTCTGCAGCAATCCACCAATCAGGCCTTTATGGTGGAGTGGCCAGACGGAAGCCACTCCTTAGTAAAAGGCACATGGCAGCCCGTCTGGAGTTTGCCAAAAGGCACCTGAAGGACTCTCAGACCATGAGAAACAAAATTCTCTGGTCTGATGAGACTCTCTGGCCACTCTACCATATAGGCCTGATTGGAAACAGTTTAAAACATTACAGTTTTTTTTTTTTTGCCAAACTCTGTCAACCCCTCGTTCTCGACAGAGTTCCTAAATATCATAGCTTAGACCTTATGCATTTATATTTTTTGTCATTTATCTAGCACATTCATGTAAGTCGTTATGAATGACACCAATCAGTGTTTAAACTGTCTCTTACTTTAATCCATGTTTGTAATGAAATGTCAGTCGGACCCCAAAGGCACTCCGGACCTGGAATCACCCTAATAATCTTCAGCAATTAAGAAAAAAAAAAAAACCCTGCAATGCGGCTACTTCCTGTGAGTCCTTGTGTCCAGTGCTATAACTCAATGATTAGGCATGGTGATTTATTTGCACCCTTGTGTCCCATCTGCTGCTGACAGCAGGTCCTGAGCTGTTCCCTGACGGGTACACATGCAGCGTGACTGCAGTTTTCGCTTTTGTTCCCTCACCTTGATGGGCTGAGGTGAGGCGAGAGACGAAAAGGCTAATAACTTTCTGCTCACCGTTCATTCAGTGATTTATAAAGCCCTGTCCTCATTTTCTAATGCTTCACAAAGCTTCGGAAAAAGCGATACGGTAAATGTTTAAAAGAAAAATCGGAGCAGCCGTACGTACGCACTGTAACAAAACTCATAAATAATTGATGCTGCTTGCTCAGTTGGTTTTTACTACACTGAGTTTTACTTACTGTAATTGTGAAAGGTAGTAAAGTGTGGGAGGTATTAATTCAGCCTTGGCGTGTTTTTACCTTACAGACTCTCTTACACTCTAACTGTCTTAACTCATTTATTATTGTGTACATGCACTATAGTACAGTCAGAAGGTTTACTACGATGATGTAACCTGCGTTCGGAAAAAAAAAACATGTTTCAATGTTTCATGTTTGCAAGCAAAATTGCAACAGCAAATTATAAGAGAAGTGTTCAAGTCAAACAGGGACTTTTGCAGAATGAGAGAACACGGTTATGAGAAGAAAAAAAAATCCTATGATTTCTTCATATGATCCCCTGCAGCACTAATGCCCTTATCCCAGTGTTTCAGTAGTGCTTAGATACCATTAAGGTAGACTGTTTGGACTGATGATTGGACTACCCACTTCACGTTTGAAACGCTGGCCTTCCAGGAACTCCTTTACTGTTCCAAACATGTGGAAAAGGCTTGGAGTGAGGTCAGGACTGTACAGGAGAATTTTAAAAAATGTTGTTTTTTTATTTTTTGCACCATTCATCACCATCTCGGTTTGACTTGAACGCCCCTAGTATAAATCCGTAGCCCAAACTGGTGACAAAAAGACTCTTATCTCATGCCGTTTGCAGAGATGCTAGCCAGAATCTTTTGAATTTGCTGATTGGATGCTAAGGCATTTTCCTTTTGTTTCCGAAGGAAAAAATACTGTCAAGAAACCCAAACCCAGAGCACTCACTCACTCACTTATGTTTTATATTGTTTTATCTTGTATTTAGGGTCACGGGGGCCCTGGAGCCCATCCCAGGAGGCTTAGGGCACAAGGCAAGGTATACCCTGGACAAGATGCCAATCCATTGCAGGGCACACACATACACACACAGACTACGGGCATTTTTTTGGGGAACGCCAATTAACCTAACCTGCATATCTTTGGACTGTGGGAGGAAACCGGAGTACCCGGGGGGAAACCCACCAAGCACAGGGAGAACATGCAACCCCATGCACACAGGGACGGGAATCGAACCCGGACGCTGGAGGTTCAAGGCGACAGTGCTGACCACTACACCACCGTGCCACCTCCCAACAGTGCATTCTGTTTTATATCAATGTTTAAGGAAAAAAAAAGTTTAGTTTTTTTAATGGAATCGGAAACATGGAATCACATCTTTAATAAATTCAATTCACTATACAGAGTTGTTAGTTCATTCTATGCACTTGTACCCCTCAAAGAACCGCCTAAATATCACACTAATCCTGAATTCTCTGAACCGTGAGTGAACGGACACAAAGCAAGATAATATAGAGGCTCAGCTGTGACGTTTGGCTATAGGAGGCTGCTCTTTGGCACTGTGAAACACAGCAGTGTCTATCTTTCATCTTCTCCCTTGTTCCTTGCTCCAGATAACTCTCTTCCTCCCTTTCATTTCATCGCCCAAAGAATTCTCTTGTCCTGATAAAAAGGGAGGGGGGTGGGAGGGGGGGGGGGGGGGGGGGGGGGGGCTTCTAACAGGTTCGATCCCAGGAGAGGACCTTCAGCAGTAAATACTTCTCCAGAATTTCTGCTTGGAGAAAACCGGAGAAGCTACACTATGTTTTGTGTCTTTCATTGCACATGGCCAATATAATAGATATCTACTAATTATATATAAGATTAAGGGAAAAAAACATCATATACAATATTCGGTTTTCTACTGTATGTACGCAACAAATACTGTAGATCACAATACCGTTTGTCATATTCTGATTTATTTTTCTGTATTTAACTGTCAGAACAACACAAGCTGCATTAGGAGTAAGGAAGTCTTCTCGTCACGTGTATTTCATGTATCCCTATTCTTGTACTGCAAGTCTCATAAAAGCTCAGTTTGAGGGTAAAAACCTCCGACTTGCGTGACATGCTTCTACAAAATTCTAATCCACAAAACGCACACCTTTTAGACTCAACCAGATGCGAAAAAATCCAACAAGCAAAAATTTTATAAATTGAAAAAACTCATCAACATAAACTTAAAACAAAAATAAAAGGCCCTTATTAAACACTGTGTGCTTGTGGCTGATTGGACATGGCACGGGACAACAAAGGAACTGTCATTTCTTATCAAGTATTTTCCTTATTTAGTTCATTTTTTTTCAGTTTTGACATACTGTACCTATAATTATGTTGAGCAAAGTTAAAAGCGCCACTTATTTTATATAGAAGAATGTAATATATTATGATACAATAATGTTTATAGTCTTAATAATAGCACTGATTAAAAGGATAATACAGACACGAGTATCCTGCACATAACAGAAACTCGGCTAGGAGTTATTGCCACATCCTGCATACAGTCCTGACCTCGCTCCAGGCCATTTCCACAAGTTTTGAACATTAAAGGCATTCCTGGAAGGCCGGCGTTTCAGACCTGAAGCAGGCAGTCCGAGCATGTCTACTAAGAAAACTTTCTACCTTGATGGTATCTAAGCACTAGTGACACATTGGGTTAAATGCTCTAAACCTCTAAACTCTCATCACTGTGTTCTGTTATTCTGCACAATAAAAAGTCCCAGTTTGACTTGAACACATCATGTACATTCAATGTGACCTCATCAGTCAATTCCACAAGTGATCATAAGGGAAATTAGAACTTGTATTGCAAATGTTTTTAGGTTTGAGCAAATGTTGTGGATCCTTTTTTTCTCTCTGTGAAGATTTTTTTTTTTCCAAATGCCTTATATTGTACGTGCTCCCAAATATAGAACAAAATCAGCACGACACGAATGGCACGCCAATTTCAAAATCATTCAGTAGGAGAAAATCAAAGAAGACAGAACAGGTACTATCCTGTCTTCTTATATGGAATATAATTAAACCTAATCAATCAGCAGTCAGCCGTACGTCATTTCCAGGCTGCCATCCATCACTTTGCGGGGAGCCCGTCTTCCGTCCTGAACTTTAATACAATTGCGGCACGTTCACCTGAAACCGTTGGAGGCAGCAGGGTTTTACAGGAAGCTAAACTGAGTTTATTAGTTCTCAAAGCCAGAAAGGGGCATCAACAAGTACCAGCTTGCGAAAGCTGATCTGTCCTGAGTGTAAATCTATCCAGCTTGCTGTAAATCAAACGTATGCACTGACCCATCTTTTACAGTCTTAGACAGCAGCGGCCCGGCTCTGACAGAATGCTCTCCATGAGTTTTTTTTTTTTCTTGTTCAGCACTACTTCTGGCACGAGGCTTGATCTCTGCAGTACGCTTTTGCAAGCTATAGCCTGTCTCTGGCATCTGTCACTCCCTCTTTTAAGACCTTTTTTCTTTGAAAAGGCAGTCGTTTATGAGGATTATTCCCCTTGGTCAGTTTTTTTTTTTCTTGGATGATCTTATTGCAGTTAACTAGCCAGTAACCTTTTTTCTAACTAAGTGGAATTCCACGTTAGGTCACTATTTCATAAAGTAAATAAAGTTCTGATATTTCTCTCAGGTGGCAGGTTTCTGGAATGATTCTCCGTATACGTGTGTATTATTCCTTTTCCAATTATAGTGCTTCCAAAAATGAGCATGCGTTTTCATAGCCGCTCATGTTATTGGCCGGTTCAGTCGTCTCCCACTCCGTCCCGCTGAGCACGCATTGTGTTTTTCACAAGCTCTCGAGTAAAGTGCTCTTTCCAAATGGCACCCCACCTAGCTGAGTGCTTCTCTGCCGAAAGGTCACCGACCATCAAGGATCAGTTTAACACTTCAAAACGGCGGGGCTGCGCGAGTTCCTTTTGATTAGATCTGACCTTTAACGTATACTCAAGGAAAATCAAGGTATACGGTAAACGTCTGTCTTTGATTCGGGCTCTGAACTTTCTGCCGCGCGTTTCTGTTCCGCGGCTCTCCGTCTAATTCTCAGTTTCGTTTATTCATTCAAGTCAGAGTGGAATTCTCGCTTTGTATTTCGTCCAATTTGGTTTCAGACCGCTGGAAACTTAATTCCATTCAATACAATTCAATTTGTGTAGTGCTTTGAACAGTTGACAATGTCACAAAGCAGCTTTACACACATCGAAAATACAGAGCTCTAATGAGCAGGCCAGGGGCAATCCTGACAAAGAAAAACTCGGGTATAAGGGGAAACCGTGTGAGGGAACACATTCTTTACTGGGTGACACAGTGGAAATTTAAGTAGACCAGAAAATAATAGCTGAGGGGCATGTCAGAAGGGGAAGGGATGGAAATGTCTTTGCAGAAGTTTTCCATTTCATTGGTTCCTTGGCAGATTGATATATGTATATATTTTTTTCTCCTTCAATCGAACCACATCACCAGCCTGAGACCACCTTGCCCAAGTGGTCGTATTAAACTTTTACATTTACACAGTTCGGCAGACGCTATAAACTAAAAGCCAGGGCCTAAGAACAGCAAAAAATCTAAAACAGGAGTTAGTGTGGGAGTCGGGACGGCTACGCAAACAGAGAACAAGTTGCTCGTGTGTAGATTTAGTATTCACTTAAGTGCTTAGTAAAGACGTGTGTCTCCAGTCTTTGTTGGAAGATCGCCAGTGACTCGACTGGTCAGGCAGCAAGGGGAAGTCTGTCTTGGTGTGTGTGTGTGTGTGTGTGTGTGCAGAGAAGAATGTTGATGCATACCTTTCCTTTGTCTTGAGGGATGGCAAACCAAGTCTGGCCATGCTTGTGGAGTGAAGGGAGATTGCTGCAGGGTTGAACCAGTGTTTTCAGGAACATGGTGATCACTTTTGTCTTCTTTATCCACATCTATGGAACAACGCATTCAGACAGTCGAAATTGTGCATGTTTAAACACCGAGGTCCAGAGCAGCGGTCGGCGACTGGTAGCCTGTGTTCTGACGCAGAATTATATTTCCACACACACTGAGCCAAGCACTTGAAAAATGTTGCAGCCAACTTAGTAAATGTAGATTTAGTATAACAAATAACGAAATGTGCTAGGGCTGTGTTAATGTGCTGGAAATGTGCATGGATTGTTAATTAGGAAGAACGAGCAATCGGTGCTCTTTGGGAAGGGTTGGATACAAAATCAAAATAGGAATAAAAAGTACTGTCTGGTTATTTTAGTTTGAAAGCAGGCATGAATGTACCATTATCAGATGAGTTATATCATGCACTCAGAGTTGTTGTTTTTTTTTTTTTTCTTGATTGATTTCGGTATATAATGATGTAATTTTAAAAATCTTTTTATCATTACATCAACTATGGTTAACTATCACATTTAAGTGTAAAAAACCTGTTTAGCAACTCTAGATTTCTAAACATCAAAGCATTTCTAGCTGATGCATTTATAGAAATAATTTACCCGAAGGCGCAGAGAGCGAGAGAAGAGAAAAGCCATAGTTATTACTATGTCAATGTACCGTGTTCATTCATTTAATGTCATCTTAAATTATGTAACAGTTATAGTAGTTTAAATCAGCAGATTGTTCATACTGTATGTTTTGAAAAGAAGAGTTTGTTTGAGCATATCATGGGCTATGTAGAATCAAAAGCTAGGAAGTTCATCAGCTGTTAGAGGTTTCAATTACAAGTTTTGGAAAATAGTTAAAAAGCATTTAACAATTATGAGTGCAAAAATTTAATGTCTAGAAGGTGATACGGTTTGGGGCCTACAAAGCACTAGGTGCTGATTTTGGAAGATGTTACAATACTTTTGTCTTCGTCAAACCCTTTTTTATTTATTTTTGTCACTGTATCATCACAATCTTGTCCAGAACATCCTGTCACATTTTATTATTTATTTTCACTTGTCCCTGCAGCTTTACCAACCAAATATCTGGTGGGATCCCAGCTGTGTAACACGTCCAGACAAAAGGTTATTGAAATCAAAATTGCAGACGCTGTGCATTCCCTCATGTTCTACACCACTGCATTTTACTATGTGGGTGGATTGTGAGTTCAATACATAGCCAGGGAGTGCTCCTTTCTCATTAACTTTTCCTCAACCCTGTCCCGCCCCCCTGCGTCCCACTGCCGCGTCTGGAATCCCCCAGTGAAGGAGTGACAAAAAGCCTCCGATCGTGTAATTTTCATTCCGAGGTCAGAGTTGATGCTTATGCAGAGTAAAACCTGAAGGTTCACGTTGGAGTATATAAATATCGCATGTTTTAATAATCAGTGCAGAAAAACAGTAAATCACGACTAATGTACCAGTTACTTGGATACCTTAGTGTACACGGGCTAGAAATGATTTTAATACAAGGGAAAAAAAACATTTATCTGAAAAGGTTTTTATGTAAATGCATAGAAAAATATCAGTTTCTCCAACATTGTAGCCTTTAAAAGATTTCAAATTTAAAAGTATGTTTTAGAATTTGAATTGCATGGCTCAAAATAGGTTCAGGGAATGAAAAAAAAAGAGAGAAATTCACTTGCTTCTTAATAGATCTCATGAATTAACCTTTAATAACAGAGATTGCTTTAAGGGAAAAGATTTCACCATTAATGCCTAACCATTACCCTATAAAAGTGTGCCTGTAAATCTGTTTGTTTGCAGCCTAATTTTGCATGTTGTAACCTGCTAAGGTTTTATATGGTATGATGCAATAACACTTAATGTCATAAATTAAGGTTTTTTACACCACCATGTGCAAGTTTACCAGCCTGCCTATTCAAATCCAAGATTTTGTTGAGGGTTTCAGTGGATCAGAGTTTATTAGGATTTTATCCCAGGGACGCTGACTTGAGGCAGGAATACTGTATACGAGATGTGGAGCACAATCCAGACACTCAATCAAACCTAGGGGCAATTTAGAGAAGCTGGAAACCAGATTGGAAAGGAGACAGAAGCCACAAGGTCACGGAGAGAACATGCAGACAGTAACGCATGCTCTACGTTTAACCTGCAAGCACAAGAACTCTTATTGAACGTGCTGCCATATTTAAAAAAAAAAAAAAAAAAAAAATATATATATATATATATATATATATATATATATATAATAATAACTAAAAAATAATAATTATGAAATAGAAAAAGATTAGGCTGGATGGTTTAAGAATTCTTGCTTTTTAAACCCATTCTGAAACCCTTTGTTTCGGGATCCTATACTGTAGTGATGGGTCGTTCCTGAACGATTCATTCTTTTTAAATGAGTCTTTAACGTGACTGAAAAACGAGTCGTCTCGGAAAGTGATTCGTTCATTTTATACTGGGCGCGTATGTGTAAAGTATCGCAAAACCTCCGTGGAGGAGAATCGTTTGTTCTGTTGTCATGTGACTCCCATAGACGCTATGCAGTGCAGTACACAGGAAACAGAATTGAGTGGTTCTTGTCAATGAATCTTCTAGTCGTAGTCGTTCGTTCTTTTGTCACGTGACTCCCATAGATGCTATGAAGTTCAGTTGATTCATAAGAACGAACGATTCGGACCAGAAGATATAAGAGGTGAGCTGCTCATTCTGTTTATCATAACATGTCCTTAGCTGCATTGTAATATTTTCATTACTGGAACTAAAGCCAACATGTGCGTATGTAGACATGTTGGGTGTCTGTTAATTAAAAATGTAACATTTTATTTATTTTCTGATTGAAATAAACTAAATGACTCGTTAAACTAAATGAAATATTCATTTATTTTGATAAACGAGATTCAAAGAACCGAGTTACTACAGTAAAATGATTTAAACTTCCCATCATTACTATACTGTACAGTATATAAACTTTCCCCATAGTACCAAACAAAAGAAAAAAAAAAGCTTAAGATCACTTAAGTTAATGGATTACTGAATAAAGTGTGATATTATCTTTTGATAAATGTTTAAGTAGACCAGGTTTTTATGAAGCCAATGACTAATACTGTTCACGAACAGCCTTGTCAGCCTTTTGTCCCTTATTCTGTAGGAGAAGCGGAGCTCTCCAAACGGCCTTGGATGCGTTAGCATGGGGCCAATGAGGCCCAGCGTTTTTTTTTTTTTTTTGCTCAGTATCCTCACAGTGTCAGCATTCAGCGGTCGGTCTGCCATTCTTCCGCCAGACAAGCCGGCTAACACTACACATTCATGGTCAAGGAAAAGCACAGCCCACTGCTCCAGTGCTCTTTGTTCCCCTTTGGTACATACAGGATCATCATAGCGCTGTGCTCTTTTTCTCGTGATGTTCCCGTTATTTTCACACCACCGCTATGGCTGAACACCAGGATTTTTTCCTTTTTTTTTTTTTTTTTAAGCTAAAGTGTCTTTTTCTTTAGAGACACTTTCACTGCAACTGGCATGTCATTCGTTAATCCCCCAAGACTAACAGGCATGTGAAGGCTGTCTTGCTGAGTGTAACAGACTGCTGAAAATGACTCAGGGGTTTGTGTTTGTTTGGCAACATAAGCACATAGTCCCTGAAGTTGCCTGAGCCGCTGTCCCACGGTACACCGAAAGTGAGCTTGACAAATCTCTGCGACTTGCAGATCATTGCATCTGCAAAAAAAAAAAAAAGGGAAAAAAAGTTTGCCCTTATTGAAAAGCTCTTGCACTGCACAGAAGTGGAACAGTTTTATAGATAAGTGTTTGTGATCTGATGCTTAGAGCTGAAAGCTTTGGCAGCGTATTTAGTTAATGTTACCATCACTGAACGTGGCCTTGTGGGAGTCCCAGTGGTCATGCATAATTGACTGGTAATGAGCTCAGGACTTTCGGTATCTAATCTTCAATAGGATTTATGTGTGAGTGGCAAAGCAAGTTAGCCTCTCTGTTGATAACGGCTGACTTTGTTAGAAAGATTAGAGGCTGGACTCTTAAAATGCTATAAACAGCTGCGAAGCTTCTGACTGGGTCGTAATTAAGGAGCTCTGTAGGAGGAAGCAGAAAATGATGCAGAGAGGAGCTCAATTATGATAAAATCGTACGACCATGCAATATGAATGTGAATGCTTGACATTTACTTAAAAGCTTATTTGAACTCGGGTGTCTGAACTTTGTTCTTTTTTTTTTTTTTTTTTGTAGTGCATCTCAAAAGCGCGTTCGAGCACCTGGGGCCATGAGATTATTAAACTATCAGGATCCTTATTTTATTATTTTATCTGTTTTGCATCATCTTTCACTTCCTTTATGTGAAAAATGAATTCATTCATTCTTCTGATGAACAGATCAGGTGTTCTAAATGGATACAGGTACATCATTACTGTGCAAAAGTCTTCAGCCCCAGCAGTTTGAGAGGACTTTTTTATTTTGTTAAGCAACACACTAACCTATGAATAATTCAAGCAAAGATGATGTAGTGGTTAGCACTGTCACCTTGCACCTCCAGGATCTGGGTTCGATTTCTGGCCAGGGTCGATTTCCGTCTCTGTGTGCATGGAGTTTGCATGTTCTTCCCGTGCCTGATGGGTTTCCTCCAAAAGACCTGCGTGTGACCGTAGTGTGTAAGTATATGTCTGTTTCCTGCGATGGATTGTGCTCTAATTCTTTTGGGATAGGCTTCAGAAATAAGGGGTGGCTAAAGACTTTCACAATGTAAACCTCTTATTTTATCCATTTTATGCATTCCTTAGACAAACTGAAATGCTAAATGGTCTAAAATTGACAAATTCTTTAAAAAACAAAACAAAAAACACACCTTGAACCACAACTTCTTCTTTTAAAGTTTATGTCCAGTTGGGTCAATACCGCCACCTGCTGGACTGGAGTGGTGAGCAGAAGATTTACAGAAAAAAAAAAGATCGCTTTGTATCAGACATGCCGTTTAAACAACCAACCACGCGGGTTTACACAGCAGTTTAATGTCTATTAAATACTTTTAGTATTTGAGTTTTTAATACTTTAAACTCCCTATGAAATATAACAGTTTAAGGCAATTCAGAGAAAACATTACTGCTGTTGGTAACACACAATTCCCAAATATGAACTGAATTACATTAGAATAATTTGTGCCCATTCAAGTTCTTGTTTTAATGAGCGGAGGGCTGTCAGGGATGAGGACGACCACCAGGTTTTGGAAGGACACACAGTGTGTGTCCTTCAGGTTTTAAGGACAGGCTCTGTGTACTGCTTGCTTTTGTTCTTTTCGGTGTGTTAGGAATAATTTGGTTTTGAGTGTCAGGGACTTCAAATTGAGAATAGGGGGAAACAATGCCTTTCTTAACAATATTATAGTTCGTCTTCACTCATTTCTTTCTTTTTGTATCCCTCTCTCTCTCTCTGTCTCTCTCTCTCTCTTTCTCTGTCTACCTGTCTCTCTCTTTCTCTGTCTACTTGTCTCTTTCTTTCTCTGTCTACTTGTCTCTCTCTCTCTCTGTCTACTTGTCTCTCTCTCTTTCTGTCTACCTGACTCTCTCTTTCTGTCTTTCTGTCTCTCTTCTTTTCTCTTTCTGCCTTTGGGGGTCTGAACCAAAAATGCTTGAATTGTTTCTTTTTTCCCTGAATTACACAATCACAATTGTCTAGAGTTCAAAAGATAAAAGTGTGTGTGTGTGTGTGTGTGTGTGTGTGTGTGTGTGTGTGTGAGTGAGTGGAATAATTTTTGCTCCACCGCATTAAATGCCAAGCTAATTATTGCTGTATGTTTTTACAGTACATCGCCAACTTCCAAGCTTTCCGTTAACAAACAGTGCATATATTAATGTTTAATTACCCGTGCCTTATGATTGGCATAATTAAAAACTGAGTTAAACTAAAGTTTATTCCATGATTTCAGTTTACTACTCACCAATCAATTAAAAACATCTGAAAAATGAAAATCTGGCAAATAATGCCTGCGTTTGCTAAGAAATTTGTCAGGATAGAGGAATGAAGTTATTCTAAAAGGCCTAGCATTCAGCCCGAAGTTAATACTAATGGGATTTTCTTTTAAGCTCTGAATTGCAGGATTTCTGTCTTTTTGTGGCAGTGAATCTCCGGAACTGTCCAGACGAGCTGAGTACATGTCCGAGAGCCAAATATATCTTTAGCATAACAAGTCAATTGACAATTTTTTTGTGTCCGCCTTTTTTAAGGATTAAGCAATCCTGCAAAGTGCAGAGGTAAGCAATTTCAGGCAAAGCAATGACAAAGGAAGATATACAGTAGCTTCTCATCTTTGTGATTGAGGTCACCCGAAATCTTTTTTTTTTTTTTTTTTTTTAAAGAATCCCCAACACTAACTAACCATGTTTTGTTTTGGCTTCTTTGGAAAGTGCACAGCTAGAGTCACATAACTTGACTAATAATAAACATGCTGAATCTTAAGATCTTAAGACTAGCAGAATGCCATCGTTTCAGAAGCTAATTGCTTCCCCTATGGATTCTTGGCCTGAGCGAGTGGAGCCGAGCCAATGAGAGCGGTATGGCATCACCATTATCATCATGTGATGGAAGTCCCTGCACTGGAGCGTGATGCAAACACCCAGAACCAAGTCTGACCTTTAGACACATCCACTATGGGCTTTTCTTTTCCCTGTTTCCTCAGCCGGTCACGTGGAAAAATGCAATACTGAAACAGGAGCTTGGTGAATTCCATACTCGCTTTCTCCGACAAGGTGCACTTTTTTTTGTTTGTTTTTGTTTTTAGAAACACAAGAAAGATTTACACACATGGGATTATAGCTTGAATGGGATTCTGCTGAACAGGCTTAAATTTCTTGTGTGTTTGTGTAAATGCCTGCACTTATCAATACCAATTTCCCCCCACGTTTATTTTAGTGACAGCTGACACCAGAGCTGTTCTGATGAAAAGTCTGAAGCTGAGGTTGCTAATGCTGGCAGCATGCTTTAAACAAGAAAAGAACTAAAGAATCGATAATGAAGAGAGAACTTTTCTGGGGCACACTGTACCACTAGGGGACGCTGAATTGTTTTGGGGCTACTTTATGCCATTTTAGTGATGCCAGCCCCACCATGACCTAGTTTTGCCTTTTGCCTTGAGTGAATGTTTTCTTTATGGGTGAGGGGAAATCTAGAGATTAAGGAAGTCCAATTTTATCCACAAAGGCTTGGAACGGGTGCAGGTTTTCATTTCAATCAAGCAGGAGCTGCATACTTGTATCATTTTATTTTTTTGTTAAAATTCATTAATTTATTAATTAAGTCATCAAGTAATAAAATCATACACAATTATCATGATGACTTAATCATGATGACACAGAGATGACACTGCACAAAACTATTCCTGTGTTGTCCGATGTGCCATAATAAGTCCTAAATAAAGATTTAAAGATATGTACAAAACTATACAACTGATCATAAGGTGTGGCTGTTTGATTAAATCATGTCTCGAGTCGATTGGTGTGTGTTTTTTTTTTTTTGAGTAATAGGTTAAATATTTTGACACCAATTTATCAACCAGAAGGAATTGTGTAAAATAAATAAAACAAAATTAATTTTTTGGACAACACCAACTGGGCATCTAAACTTGTTGTGTGAGGGAGTACTACTGTATCTACAGACCAGGTTTCATGTTTTAAACTTTTTGTTTGGGCTGCGTAATCAATATTAATAGTAATATTAATAATAATAATAAAAATTCTAGCAAAGAAACAGATTTCAGGATGTTTGGTACTTGGCCCCTAATCACACTGCGATTTCACACGAGAGGGACCGATGATGTTATAATTAACAGTAGCCAAAAAGTCAGGAACATAAACCTTGGAGGTTGCGCTCTGGGTCGAATCCCAAATAGGGTGAAATGGAAAGCTAGTCCACTATGTAGGGTGTACCACACACCAGGTAGTGCCCTTGATCATGGATTAGAGAGGGATTTGGGATTCAGCCTTGTGGTAGAAGCTAGTTATCTTTGTAGCTCATGTTGGTATAAAACAGAACAAAGCGGATGGTTCAGATGTGATTTGGAACGACTTAGAAGTGGTCGTTTAAGATGACATTATCACATATCAGATGTGTATTCTTGCTTTAAATGCTTCCATGTCTTGTTTCGAATGTGGGTTTTGGCAGGCAGCTGCTCTTTACTCTTTCCAGTACTGTAGACTTTATTACAAACCTACCTTCACCTATGCTGACAACCGACGGTAATGTACTGTAATCAGCGATTGTTAGAAAACCTGAGACGAGGAGTGATGCACAGTGTTAAACGTCCCGGTGCTGTTTCGCTCTAGGTGACCTCTCATAGAATGTCTCTCGTCCAATCAGATTACTGTGGTATAATTGTAAATAAAACACTTTGCACTATACATTAAAAACAGTTTCCAGGATTTGAAGGCTTGTTTTTCTACAAAGCTTGTTTGGAAGCCACTTTTTGTAACAAAGCTGGTAAACCTTTCAAATAGAGCAAATAACTAGAGCAGCAGCAGGCATGATGAAAGGGTTTGAAGAAAAGAAAGATGTTCTCTAGGCTGTAATGCTAGCACGAGGCAAACAGCAAACAACAAGCAGAGATGATGGAATGCTTGAGTTTTCTGTTAAAGTGGTTCGGGCTGGCACTGCTATGAAAGCGAGACATCGCGAATAAAATGAACCGGATGTTGAAGTGAGCCCTGTGTCGTGACATGAGCAGTGGTCTGATTTTTGGAATCGCGGTATGCTTTTTGCTTAATTTTAATATCTGGATATTTTTGTAAGCGTTAATGATTGGATATTCACTTCATCGTGTCTTATAGTGTGTAATTATGTACCACTTTCCTTCTTCAATTAAACTTCTTTTTCCTGATACCATGCGTTTATGGGTTTTGATAGACATGATATAGAGAAATTATGACTGTAAATATTAAATAGACACAAAAGCGGTACTGAATGACAGCTCAGTGTTATAGCCTGTAGCCCTGCACCCTGCAGTAGCAGCTTGCACTCTGACGCCAGTTAAAATTCAACCTTCATGACAGTTCGAGCTGTGACTCTCACTGGGTTAATGAAGTTTATGAACATGCATTGCAGCTGGGATCACAATCTGTCAGTGTGGATATTTGCACATTATATTTTTATACCAGTGAACGAACATGAATAAATAAAAACGCTATACCGTAGAGCATCGTGGTGCGGTTATAGTGTGCCGCACAAAGGGCTGGGCGATATGGCAAATAATGAGCAATGATTTTACATTTTATCTATTATCAATAATTATTGATCATTTTTAATAAGTTATTATAACTTTTTTAATCAAACAGGAGAAAAAAAAGGATTTAATTAAATTCCTTTATTTATTTATTTATTTATTTATTTTTATCAGGGCACACAAGGATGGAGAGGTACTTAGCTTTATTCTAAATAAGGATAATGATCTTATCTGGAACCGCATTAAATAAAAAAAGAAATTAAAATAAACTGATACTGTATGTTGCCCTAACATCAATAAGATCCAATGAATATTACAAATATAAACTTATAAAATTTTCAGTGTTATAGATGAAAAATTTGTTATTTTTTTTGGTTGGAACTATTCTCCTACACAACCGTGCTCTGATCTCGGCCAGAGCACAAAAAAATTGCCATACCGCGACAATTTCTTCCTCTATTTTCTGCATGACCCACACCGCTTCCGTTATTGGGTGCGTCTCATTTCAGGGGCCAATGAGTACGCAGTCTCCACTCACTGCGTAGACCACGAAGGCAGAACCGCAATGAGACGGTCTGCCCTACGGAGCCGAACTGCTGCTGGTTCATTTCGTGTAACGCTTTTTCAAAAAAACCTTTCCAGGACAGAGTGCACGTGAATCCCCTTTATTATTATTTTTAAAATGTTCATTTCTATACTATATATTTTATATTTAAACTATATTTATGTTTTTTTATCCCTGAGTCCTGCATCTGCCATCGCATCATCTGGTCCTTTCGGTAGCTCATAAAGAATCTTGAGATAGCTTGGGCAGCGAAGCGTACACCATTACACACAGAGGCCGTGACGGCCTTAGTCGTGACGCGATGACATAGTCAGTCTTTAAACGTGTCCTTCGAATGATGCGGCCCCAAAATTGAGACACACCGGCAGTATCCTAATCCATAATCAGCCATCCTATTGAACAACTTGTTTTTTTATCTTTATTGAGGAATTTTCTATTGTGGTATATATATCTAAATTGGGGGTCAGTGGTGGTTAAACAGTTAAGGCTGTAGGTAATTTTTTTTTGGTCTAATTATTGTAATTTAAGTTTTGTGTAGTATTTCTCTCTGCATCAAAATAAGACCAAATGTGGAATCACACTGTATATACAGTATATGCAGACATTCCATTAAAAGCTGTAGCAGGAACACTCAGGTAGTGATTTTATCATGCAAAGAGTCTTGAAATACATAGCATTTAATTGTAATAAAATTTTCCTCATACAGTATACCCTTTATTTAGACCAATAATAGACAGGAAGAGGTTTCAACATTTTTCAGATACTGTACTGTCTAGCCCTCGTCGTTATCCATCAACCAGATTAAAAAAACGTCATTTTAAACAACGTGAAAGCGAATAGACATTTATTTTATGATTCAAAGCAGAGGTTTAAAGTTCTTCCATTACCACGTCGGCCTCATTTCACTTCCATTAACAACTTCCTGCATTACGCGAAATGCAGTTTGCCTACATGCTGATGTACACGTACATCACTTTTGTTTCTGAGCCTCATCATCAAACAGCTCAGCTTCCAAAGCTTCAACTTTCATGCTAATACCACTGTCAACTTCGCTAGACGTCTTGTTTACCGTTAACTAGCCGAGCCAAATCTCCGCAGTCTTATAGCAGAATTGCATTCTGGAGCTTCGAGATTGCACCAGTGTATCCCCGCTACTCGTGTTGGATATGATGTTAAACATTGCTGGAAAATACAGAGCAAAATATCTCTCTTTTCTTGCTTCAAGCCTGACCGTTTTTATATACGTTTGCGTTCATTTAAATCTTTTACCTATTAACTGCTGTTCTAATTTCCCCAGCAAAACATTTATGGCATTTGGAATTTTGGTGTGTTTTTTTTTTTCAGTCAGACTTAAAGAAGTAATTTAGGTTATCAGTAGGTACATCCTGATTCACCAGGTCATGGATAAAGAACACTATCAAAGTCAAAAACTCTGCTTGGATCGTGAGACAGACAAAGTCACACAGTCCAGACTCTTCGTTCTAATTAGAGGACTAATGTAAGTACTTCAGTAAGAGGTAGGGCTTTAGACTCCGTTTGAAGACTGGCAGTGATTCAGCAGTTCAGGGTTCAGGCATCATGGGGAGGTTTATTTCACCACTTAGGTGCCAGACGTTTCCATGTGACGTCAAAGTATTAAACAGCTGCTTATTTCTCATGGGGAATTAATATTAATAATAAAAAAAAAAAACATGGACCATTTAAAATCTATAATTGTTTTGTTATAGATTGAAAATTATTCTCTTCTATGAACAAGACTTATAGGATCTTACAGGTCTGTGAAATTTTCAGTATGAAATGCACCTCACCTCCATGTTTGGGACTTTATTACCCATTATTTCTCAGCATTTCTCTTTTTTGCACTTATCCCCCGCCCCCTGCATTTCTGACAAACAAAGTAAGGGGGATAACATACAGTATGTAAGAGCATTCATTCACCATAACATGCTCAATACATATAGCGGTTGTTGTTGGTTTTTCATTTGCTCCTGTTAAGAGGTCGCCACAACGAACCAACTGATTTGCACAGCAATTTTGGCACAGGTTTTACACTGGATGCCCTTGCTGACGCAACCCTCCCATTTTATCTGGGCTTGGAACCGGCACTGCAGGTTTGGGCATTGGGTGGAAATCAAACCTGGGCCTTCCGCATGGTAGGCGAGAAACCTACAGTACCACTGAGCCACGAATGCCATCTCAATATATAGTGGTATAAAAAATAAAACGCAACTAAGAGCGGAAGGCGGCTGTGTAAGCAGTTAGCCACTACCCGCTAGTCTAGCCTTATTTATAGTACAGTACTGTAGGTCTTAAAAATGGTGCCTAGTCCTGGGAAAATTCACATTATATTATAATTATTGCATTTTATACATTGAAGAGTTTAGGACATTACTCAAGGGTGCAACAATGGCAATTTGGTGGTGCTGAAATTCGAACCTGGAACCATCTGATTAGCAGTCCAATGCCCTAACTAGTGAGCTAGTTTGACTTGTCGATATTCCTGTTACCAACATTGATAACTCCCAGAACAGTTGGCAGAACACAAGTGGGTCTGTCTGTCTGTCTGTCTGTCTACTTGCCTGGGACTAGCAAGTACTGAGGACCCTCACCACCAAATAAGGGCATCTAAGGCTTAGAGAGGAGACAAGGCAATAACCTGGCACTGCTTCTATTCATAACTCATCAAACCCATCACAAGCTCATGTCCTGGTAATCAGCATTCCAGAGCCAGAGTAGACTCTTAGGACTGAGTGACTGGGAATTTAGTGGTGGTGTACACTCCAGAAAGCATTTTAAGACCAAATAGTTTGCGTAGTGTTCAGTATTTGGATTGCTATTATTGATTTTATGATGTATGGTGATATTATTTACCCAACTACATTGGTGCAGAATGTGTGAAAGAGGTCATGTTCTTGTTCATTACTTCCCCATTATTCTATTTTTGTAAAACTTTTAAATAAGTGTTGTATTACATGAGCTGTGAAGTTATTCAGTGCCTACACACAGTGCTGTCATCCTGTGACAGGTTTAAAGGAATGGCAAATGGTGAAGGGACTGACGAGGGCTAGGCGTTTGAGCTGTTACTGAATTGAGTAGACCTTTTTATAGCGATTAATAGGAGAGTCATTCATCTCCGATCTGTCAAGGAGAAAACAAAATGTAAGTTTGTTTTATTTCCATTCCTTTCACGCTTGGGAGATTTGGAAAAATGCTAGATGTGATTGACAATAAGCAAAGTCCTGCTTAGGAAATTAACCCCTGGTTATAAATTAACTCTGCGTCGTTTTTTTGTTGTTTATTTTTACCGCCCCCTCTTTCTCTCAGTGCCCTTTGAAGTGTGTCTGAGATTCTGCACTTATTGCAGCAGCTTCAGAAACAACCTGGGAAACCGAGAACTTTGTGCCTAAAGCATTTATGCAGAGTTTCTTAAGTAATACAGTTTGCTTTATGCAAGCATTACATCAGGGTACAAAATGTTTTGCCCCACACTTGGCTATTTACTAATTTCCACCTGTAATCTCTTGTGCAGGTGAAGATGAATATAATAAAATGTGGTACGAGTAAGAAGCAAAACACGTCTAGGAAAAATTATAAATTGCAGAGTGTAACGTGGTGCAATGTGTAGCGTAGTTCCTCCCATTGCACAGAAGTTGATTATTTTCTTATGATATGCATAGCCAGAAGTAGTTTAATTTTTCTTAATCCACAGAAAATGGTTTTTGCTTTTCTAAATTTATTAAAGCACTTTCCTTTTCTATCCTTTAATTACGAGGGGTGTTCATGGCATGCACTCGGCTAGTAGAGTCCAAAGGTTCACTATTATGATGTTACCTGCATATGGAAAAACATTTTAAAGAACACATTTTAAATTGTACAAGCAAATCATTTAAGTGGCATTTTAAGTCAAAACGGGACTTTTGACTGTACAGAATAACAGAACCCAGTTATGAGAGAACAAACTCTCTTCTTTATTTTTCTATATAAACCCCTGCTACACTACTGCACTTATCTTAGTGTTTCACCATTAAGGTTTGATGGTGCTTGGACACCATCAAGGTTGAAAGTTTTTGGACTCTCCGCAATGTTGTAATGCTGACCTTCAAGGGACTTATTTGAAACATTTGGAAATGGCCTGGAGTGAGGTCAGGACTGTACGGGGATGTAGCAGTAACTTCAAGATGGATTCCTACAATGTGCAAGTGGTGTTTATGAGTGATTGTTAGTACAATTCCCACTGACAGATGTGTCTCTTGGCACTGGTCTCCAGGCCATCTCGGTCGGGTTTATCATTCTCAGTCATACGGCTTTCTTTAAATTGTTCGCATCACTTGATTCTCGTCTGTGTGCATGGTGTTTGCATGTTCTCCCCGTGCTTGGTGGGTTTCCTCAGGGTATTCCGGTTTCCTCCCACAGTCCAAAGATATGCAGGTTAGACTAATTGGCGTTCCCAAATTGCCCGTAGTGTGAGAGTGTGTGTGCCCTGCGATGGATTGGCACCCAGGGTCCAGGGTAACCCTCCTGGGATAGGCTCCAGGTCCCTGCTACCCTGAATGCAGGATAAAGCGGTGTGAAAGTGAGCACCTCATGTTATGCCTTATTCTTATATGCAGTATCCACCATACAAGTCCCTGTGAATTTATTGTTACTATAAAAACAATAAAGTTTAATTAACCTATTAATATACCATAACCCTGTGGTTTGAGGAAATGTAAAGAAGTTTAAAATTGAATAAAAAAAAAAAATCCATGTTCTTTTTGAGGACTCTTTAGCTAAATTGAATAAATACTCGAACCCATTCTTGGTTATGTACAAATGTACATAAAACACTGCCGTTATAGAGCTGATTTCGCAGACGAAGGCCATGCCGTCCACCTTCAAAACCTTGTTTATACATTTCACCCTGCTGTCTAATCAGTGTTTAGATTTCTCATACGAGACACCTATAAATGGTTGTTCACTATCTAGTGTGTGTATTTTAAGGTGAACGCTCTCTTTCAGCTCATAAATACTCATATAAGAGCTTTAAGGGATACCGAAGCCCCTGAGAGAGATACCCAGGCAGCATGAGTTTATCCAGTCCAAGTACTGAATGGCACATCTACTGTACAGTGGAGACGTTGCCTTTATAAGGAATTTATCTTGGATCTGTTTGTAGAGGTGGCTGTCCTGATTTAGAGGTCACACAAGAACACAGCATAAACTTGTACTCAGCTGCTAAATATTGTATATTTCTGCCTTGGCAAAGTTGGGTTCAGCACTTTATATGAAGCATGTGAACTTATCCATGTGGAACTGTTTCATGGAGAAGTGTTTAGACTCATTAAAGTTTTCTTTTATTGTGTTAGCATCATAACCAGGAGAGGTCAAAGGTCTTTTAGAGGTCAACGGTCTCAGAAATCTCTTGTATAGAAACTATTTTCTGGCTGTCTACAAGTTTTGTCATTAATTTTCTCGTTCATCCATCTACAGGAGATCCTTGTTGAGTACCCATACATTTTAAAAGCATTCTTCTCTCTGGCACAGATTTGTATCTCTTGAAAAATGAGGCAAAGTATAATGGTTTCATGTTGTCGCCACAGTCCATAAACTCTATGAAGAGTGCTATTTAGCTAACGAAATCCTTTTAAGCTCTTATCCATTATGTCACATTCATTTTTATGCCCCTACGATGGGGGCGTAGACTGAAAAGGCATTTTACATATATAAAAAAAACTCTATATTTCATATACAATAAATTAAATGAGGTAATATGAGGACATATTGACATGTGTTAACCCAGGGAAATAAGTTAAATCCGAGCTTGACTTGACGTTTTACGTTTCCCTATTACAAATAATTTTCCACCACAGAAGAAAAAAAAAAGTTTTTATATATATATATATATATATATCCTAAGCGTATATTATAAATCTTTGAATTTAAAAACAACTGATTGAAAATGTATTTAAAATTAATTTAAAATCACCGGGACAATTAGAAAGCATCACTGTTATTTTAAGCGGAATGGTGTATTTTTTTTTATTTATTTAATTTTTTTTGACACTGCCAGAATGTTGTCGTCGGCTGTTTTCGCTCACAGCTGCTCTAAATCAGTCACCATTGAGGACATCACATTATGCATTCGAAGACAACCAAACCCATCTCCCAGCCCGAGATTATCCATTACGATAAGTGATTGCACCTGCGACCTGCAAAATCAGGCTGAATATCATACAATGTAAAGACGGTTTCAGGTGGTAAGATTTTAGATTTCCTAAAGGCAGAAAACTCGTTTAAACTTCCCGTTTATGCAACGTGATTTGCTGGAATGTGGCCTGGAACATACGTGAGATTGGAAAGTCAATTTTAGAATGTTTAGATGTCATTTTGGTGAAATATACTCATGGGTAAAAGTAGGTCGGTGCGCTCCATACTATTGAAAAAGATTGACGAGCAACCGCCTGCAAAAAATAAATAAATAAATCACTTTGAAACCGGTCACGGAAACTCTTTCAGCAAGAGTACGCATCCGACGACGTCGTCATCTTAAACATTTTGTCTCCTTAATAATTGCTTATGTCGTTTCGAAACGCCTCCGAGTCGTTCGTGTTGAGTTTCGATTATTCATTGCTAATAGTAAAAGTAAGTACGAAGTTCTGCTAGCACGCTGACAGGTTCATGACTCACGTCACCACTTTGTTCAACAAAGCTAGCTTCGAACACAAGGTTGTATCCCAAATCCATAAACAAGGGCACTAATTGGTGTGTGGAACGAGGGATTATACACCCTACTGTACATACAGTATAACCTGCATTAGCTTTCCAGTTCACGTTTTTTGGGATTCAACAGAACATCATTAGCTTATTTGGAGGTTTATTTAAAGAGGAATAAATGCAGACATAAAGAGAAACTTATGGAATTTACAGGACTGTCCAGCACCTTTTATTCTCCTCATCTTTTGCAACATAGTAAGAATTTAAAACTACTTTTACCACTGAATACTCACCATCTATACCACGTTAGACTGTATACAGGGTCAAGAGGGTACAGTACACTCTGGATGGGATGCCAATCCGTTTCAGGACACACACATATACTGTACACACTACGGACAATTTGGGAACGGTAGTTAGCCTAATCTGCATGTCTTTGGACTGTGGGAGGAAACCGGAGAACCTGGAGGAAACCCATTAAGCACGGAGAGAACATGCAAACTCCATGCACACAGACCCTCGGGCGAAAAGGGAAATTGGAGGTGCAATTGGATTGGTGGTCAAAATATGTTAATGTGCAGGGAAAAAAAAACACTCAACCCTGGTTTATTTGTAATTGTTGATTGTGTGTTTGAATCCAGGCATAGAGACATATGACAGGATTTCAGACACCAACACACAATCTTCTTTTCAGTGCAATTTCTTTTACATTCCGCATGTCTGACAGCGTGTACGATTTGAAAAATTATTGTATTCGTGTGTTACAAAAAATCTCGAATTCTCTTTCTTCAAAAGCATGTTGACGGAAGCAATTATTCTACAAATAGCAGACTTTTGAAGGTAAGCCAGGTAGTTTCCCTTCTTCTTCTGAACCTTTTAGCAGTCACGCTTTTTCTGTTGTCTGAGTGGGGGAGTATTATCGAGCTCCTTTTTTCTTATCATTCATGAGATCTTTTCTTATACCAGCTCGGGTTTGATCACCTCAGTCACGGATTTGTTGAGCAGCTTTGATCGAAGAGCCTCTCTCAAAGCTGTCGAGCAACAAGGACATCAGCTTGAGTTGATTGGGAAATGCATGTGTCTTACTTAGGATGTTGTTTCATTGCTGATGCACTTATGGTATTATATCCATGCCATATTTTGTTGTGTGCATGTGCCATGGACGTTTGTCAACACGGACCCTGTGTGTCATGGGCAGCTCCGCCCCCCCCTCCCCCCTCCCCAAAGTGAATTCCCAGTAGGTAGTCAATCTGACCACATAAAGCAGCCATGAACAGGTGTTATCAGGCAGTATTTATGCACACACACAGACACAGACACAAACATTAAAACACCCAGACACGGCAGGGTGAACGTCTGTGCCTCGCCCTTTTCATGAAAGGGAAATGGACATAGTGAGACGTGACTGGTTTACCGAGCATGACAACCGAGGGAAGGACATGGGGAGATTGCTGTGAGGTTAGTGCTTGTGTAGTGCTGCCAAACTCTCAGTCTACGGTCCACTGATAGCCTGGAACAGTGTATCCAGAAGAGACACTTATTTAGCGTCCACCAATCTCTGTTCCCCTCCTCCTCGTGATCTCTCGTTTCTCACTCAAGTGGATTCGTCCTTTTATTCCTAAGTGGGTTTTTCATTGACTAAAATCCTATTTGGAATGGATTTATGTTTATCTGGGGTGTCAAGATTATTGTCAGAGTATCCCTTGGATTTAAGTCCTGTCCAATTTGTGGAAAATGAGCAGTAGAAAAAAGTCTGGGTCCCATCCAAATCAATATGTTGGTAAAGCTTGCATTATATTCCCTGGGAATTTCTTTAGTATACTGTAAGTAGGAACTTTAAGAAGCTTTCAATCATTTTATTGTCTTTCACAAAAATCTGTTCGAAACCAAACTAACAGTTAGTTTTGAAGTTTGAATAAGACATGCACAATATTTACATGGACTCATCAGAGAAGTGATGCATTATGTAAAGTTATCGAAATTCTAGAACACTTATAGCTGACCAGCACTTTATTCAGTACGCCTGTTTGAAGGTATCTAACCAACCAAACACATGACAGCATCTCAATGCATTTAGGCATGTAGACATGGTCTAGACCATCTGCTGAAGTTCAAACCAAGTATCAAAAGAAAGGTAATTTATTTGACCTTGAACATGACACGGCTGGCGGTTTCCGAAACTGCTGATCCACTGGGATATTCACACACAACCATCTTTAGGGTTCACAGAGAATGTTCTGCAAGAGAGAAAATATCCAGTGAGTGGCAGTTCTCTGGGTGAAAATGCCTTGTTGGTACTAGAGAATGGCCGACTTGTTTGATTTGGTAGAAAGACAAAAGTAACTCAAATAACATCTCATTACACCCAAGGTTTGCCGAAGTGCATCTTTAAACGCACAACACGTCGAACTTTTTAGCAGATGGGCTACAGCAGCAGACGACTACAACTGGTCCCACTCCTGTCAGCTAAAAACCGCAAACTGAGCCAACACATCTGCAGCAACTGCATGATGCTATCTTGCCAATATGGACCAAAAGCTCTTAGGAATGTTTCCAGCACCTTCTTGAATCAGTGCCACGAAGAATCAAGGCAGTTCTAAAGGCAAAAACCCCAGTACTAGCAACGTGCACCTATTGAATTGGCTGGCGAGGGTATATTTAGTCATGTGACCTGCTGACGATCAAGAGCAACTTATGTAGCCAGAGACTGTATAATAATAAAGATCAAAGGAATCAGTTGATATTAAAGTAAGGTGTGGTGCTCAGGGGATTTTTAGTGTAGAGACCTTGTGTCTGATTTGCGCTTTGTTCTCTAATAACATTACAGAACAGATGTACAGTGGGATCTAAAAGTTTGCTATGACTTTAGTATATACTTTTTTTTGTACCATGGACTGCCTTTTGGATCATCATTAAAGATTCAGCTAAACTAACCTAATATTAGACACTTGCCTTAAGTTTAGAACATTTTAACAGAACTTTCTACGAGGTTAAAAGCACAACATTATCCAAAATGTTTTCTTGCTGGTTGTCAGTTCCTATAATGACTGATTCATCACAGTCCTTTGCTCTAATTGCAGTAAGCCCTGAGGAGCTTTTTTTTTTTTTTTTTTTTTTTTGCATCAGTTCCTGATTAGTGTAGCAAGAATAGTGTCAGCATGAAATCAAGTATGATTGTGTTTGTGTGCAGGAGGAAACAAGCTGAAGAACCAACAGTTCAGGCTGACCTGGGCTTGGATCTCCCTGGAGAAGGAGTATTACGTGGTGGATGAAGAGGCCAAGTTCTTGGAGGTGGTTTTGAGACGGAGGGGTTACCTCGGCGAGACCTCGTTCATCAGTAAGTGGAATCATGTATTTGTGGTTTTAATAGTTGTTAGCTTACTTATTGGAGCACTTAATAATAAGAATGTTTTATTGCATCCATAAGGCATTTTGCACATCATTATAACTAAGAAGAATATACATTATGAATTGTATACCATAGGACTTTCTAGAATTGTTTAGTACAAGCACATATCTGACAGTAGTTCCAAATGAAAGATAACTTATATTTAAATCTAATCTTAAGTTTTAAGTGATTTAAGTGAAATAAAGAGATATTTGTTGTTGTGTTGAGTAGAGTTCTGTTAGGAGTATCTAGACCTGATGGTTTATTGATTGATGGATTTATTGATTGATTGCATTATTTGTTATTGGTCATATAATTGATTATCCCCTGCCCACTTAAAGACAACGTCACACACTCTGTTACTGAATTACACCACCTTTTCCTTTAAAAATGGCTGAGCCATCATTTTGATAAGCTTATGCAAGAGTCCATCCACTGTTGCATTCATTTCTCTCCACGGTTTTGGAGAGATGATGGGAGAGTTGGTTCGCCGTCCAAAACCTTCATTAGCACATTCCAAAGATGGCTTTTTTTTTTTTTTTATATATTTTTTGGCTGGGCAGTGTAAATCATCAATTTCAACTGTATTAGACATTTATAAATGACATTTATTATAATGTTTTATGTATAATGTTTTAATATATAAACTCCTTAAAAATCCTACAATGTGATTTTCTGGATTTTCTTTTTCTTATTTTGTCTCTCATAGTTGAGATATACCTATGATGAAAATTACAGGCCTCTCTCGTCTTTTTAAGTGCGAGAACTTGCACAATTGGTGGCTGATTAAATGCTTTTTTGCCCGTCCGTGTGTGTGTGTGTGTGTGTGTGTGTGTATGAATGAGTTCTTTGGGTGTTTAATGTTTTAAGCTTTATAAACAGTTTCTATTTGAAACCTCAGAGAGTTCCCTCAGGAAGGACAGTCCAAAGAACTCATCTTAAAAGGTTACTGACTTAAAGACCGGAAAGTCATGAAATGCCATTTTTTTATGTGCTTATCAATTCCCTCAGCTCTTTTGAGCTGCTGTTGGTCAGTCTGTTTTCTCAGGGCTAGCCTCCTGGGGTTTACTAGAATCGTTGATGGCAGGCAAACTTCAAGTTGTTCTTGTGTTTCTACTGTGGACAGAGGGCAGGATGAAGCCATTAGTGAACTCGTTCTCTATCTCATTTTCCTAATTACCAAATGTGAATGTGTGATTTAAATTGCCAAGCAATGTTTAAAGAAGTGGTATATTGACTTGAAACAAGACAAGACACCAGATGCTCGGTTGGCAAAAATAGCCTCAGTGCTGATTAATTTCTCCAATTCTCTCCTCATTATAGTAATGGCAACAGTTAAAGTGTAGTACATATTCTGTTCCCTATGAAAAGTGTACAGTATAATTAGACGCATTCAGTAATTTTTTTCCGGGGAAAACACACGAGTATGTGACATTTTCCACCATTTGGAGTAAACAGAGATGGCGCAGGATTTAATATCCCATTTGCTACATTTAAATGGCACAAATAACCTTTTTTTTTTTCCTGAAGCTGGAGCTATTTTACTGAGTCAGTAATGAAGTGCTGAAAGGTAAACTGTAAATGAAAGGAAGTGCTAAGCAGTGTGTCCCCTGTGTAGGCAATGTTAACAACCTTAGGTTCTAGGGCAGACAGAGAAAGTCGGTATAAAAGGTACAGTAGCTGAACACTCTGGTTCCCTCTGGAAAAGAGCATCTTACTTGAGGATCTTGAGAAAAAAAAAAAAAAAAACATCTTTTGCTCATTAGATGAATCTTTCAGGGTTTGGAGTGCAGCTTACGCTTGTCAGCTTTGACCTGACAAAATCTGGCTGCTGATTCTCCTGCTCAAGTTTCTGATTTGTGTTGGTTTGGATCGAAAAGAAAGTTCAAGCCTCTAGCTACTGAAGCACCATCGGTACTCTTTAGGGTTTTGCTGCTCTAGAGAAATGTTTGAAGGCTGTAGGTAGAATCAGCAGAGTTGTTTTTTCAGAGACTGACATAGTATAGAAGACAAGTTTTTTTGGAAAGAACAGATAGAGTATAATAATATATACAGTACTAACTCATAGTACAAGGTCTGCCCTGATGTATCCCACTTGTAGCAGAAAAAGTTAAGGCCCCACTAGTGGTTGCTGGGCAGTACAAGGGCTTGAACTCAAGACCTTGTGGTCGGTAGCTTTCCTGTTTCGAAAGCAAAAATCACAAACCACCCAAAACTGAAAGTGGGTTTAGTTAGTTCTTGGTTTTAGGGATTAATATTTAAAAGTCTGCAGGGTTACAAGCCTGCTTTTATAGTCTCTAATGCATGGATGGAAAAAGCTTTTTTTTTTTTTTTTTTTATCATCCTTGCTAAATTTTAGAATAATAAGCCATGATAGTAGTGGGAATGTTTATTCAGGAAAAGTTAAAAGAGTTTGAGATTAAAGGTCTTAACCTCTGAAGTGCAAACTGATCAAATGAAAAACCAAGGCTCTTTATAAAGGCTGTGCAACTACCCCAATTAAATTTTAATTTGGGTGGTCGTGGAGAGCCGCATCTTCGCATCCAGCTGTGAGAAAATAACAACTGGTTCCTGAAGCAGGCTCGAGTCTCTAGCACCTGCGCAGGTGGACCACCACTTGTTCTCACAAGGTTAGATTCACCTGCTGATAATTCACTCCTCCGCTCTGTGTAGAGTGTAAAGACCACAGTTTTTTTTTTTTTTTTTTTTTAATTCCAACCCTTCATCGACCTGTTGCTTGCCCCTCTGAAGTTCTCCTGCTGAGAAGAAGATATAATTTGAAAGCAGTCATTTCCTCTTTCTCTTCAAACAGAAGACTGCCTTTTTTCAGGCCCTGTTGGGCTAATTTAGTTTTATCCAGGCACGTGTGTGGGCAGATAGAGGCAGGACTCATCCTCTCTTCCATGTCTGTTTTTTTTTTTTTTTTTTTCATATCAAAGCATTTTTTTCCCTTTTTCTTCAAAGTACAGGTTCTCCTTTTTTTTTTTTAAGAGTCCAAATTCTCCATGTGTGCAATAGCATATCGGTACGCCTCCTAAATTTTGTCTCTCTTTACTTTAGCAACCCTCTCTTCTTCCCACCTTCTGTCCTCATGAATTAATCTCCAACAGAAAGACCCGTATCTAATATATGCTGTTAATTTATTATACTTTCAAGTCGCTTCTGTTTACTCGCTTGTGTTGTGACCGTTGCTGTAGGCTAGGCAACTGGTTTAATTACCACAGTGCCCATGCTGTGTATGGTCTTGCCAGCTGTCAAAGAAAGCTTGGCAACCCTGCAATGATCCAGCTGGCACGATGAAGCCTTTGTCAGTCGTCCATGTCCACCAAACCCCAGTGGACAGTCACATTCAAATACAGCTCATTTCATTTCGGCTACTGGAGGTTTGGCCAGAAGCTCTCAGCAATCATTTTGTTTAACTACAGTGCTGTGCAAGAGTCTTGAGCCACCCATCACTTCTTCATATTTTGCTTGCAAAGAGACAGATTTTCTTGTATTTTTAATGTACTCTTGAGGAATAGTTCTTCAAGCTTCATAAAGAACTTTTTTGGCTCTTGTTTTTGACTCTTGTTTTCAGTCCATTCCCTGCACTTGAAGAGTTTTAGAGGAATGTTGTTTGGTTGTTATGATTCTTTCAAGCATTAAAAAAAAAAAACATTGTAAGGCATCAACAGGTGAGAAACAAACATGATGTCATCTGATTAAGCCATCCTTAATCCACTATGCATTAAGCATGGCTTGATCAGATGACATCATCTTTGTTTCTGAAACAGATGAGAGGGGAAACGAGGTTGCTGCCAAGATTACATAAACAAACAATTTTTAAATTGTATCTTAAGGCACTTTGCAGCCTGTCGCAGTAAAAAAAATCTTATTTCTTTTCGTTTATTCAACATTGTTTCTAATTCATGCCAACCTTTTTTTTACTCCAAAGGTATTGGAACCAGGGATGGCACAGCAGAGAAAGACAAAGATTTTCGTGGCAAAGCCCAGAAACAGGTCCAGTTCAACCCAGGCCAGACCACTGCCACCTGGAAGGTCCGGATCCTCGGCGACCACCTGTACGAACAGGCGGAAACCTTCCAGATTGTTCTGTCTGAGCCTGTAATGGGGGCGCTTGAGTTCCCCCAGACAGCAACGGTGGAGATAATCGACCCTGAAGATGGTGAGTTTCCAAATTATTATAATTATTTTTTTCCTGCATTGTGTTGGCACTGGTTTAGGCAATTTATTTCCAGCTTATAAAAATGTCTGACAGATACCTGAGGCTGTAGTTATATTTAGGCTTTTATTGTGTAAATACGTTGACATTTTGTAAATCCTCATCAATATCTCATAATGAGTTTTCTGAACAGTGTTGCTCACTGGGTAATTTCTTCCAATAATAGCATTTAGAGATCTTTATTATTCAGGTAAACGCTTTAATCTTTTTATTAGTTTTATTTTAATATGAAAACCATTAAAATGATGGTAAATGGCATCATAAACTATTCTGATAAACAGCGCTATACCATGCGGATATGGAACGCATTAGGCAAAAGTAAAATAAAAAACGAAAAGGAAAAACTACAGTTATGAATAAATTGAATGATACTTGATTTATTTAGGTCTCCAAAGTCTTAGCAGTGTTACTATTTGTTTAGAGCACACCGTCAGCTTCTTTAGGAAAACTAAAGGATATTTGCTTTTTCTCTTTCTGAGTATTAAAGAGTATATTTGTGTTGGGGCTAAGAATACTCGTCAAATGCTACTAAAGCTTTAAAGATCTCATATATTATGTTTTAAGCTAAGACTCCCATAAAGCTGTGTGTTGATCCTTCAGCTGAAAAATCTTTCAGATAATGCATGTTAACATGCCTTAAACTTTTTTTTATTTTACTTCTTTTTCGACTACACCATTTCAGTGTCTATGTAAATGAGCTACTGATGAGACCCTAGAGAACAGAGCAACAAGCTGCTAGAGGGCCTCGTCTTATATGAGGTCACAATAGGGAAAAAATCCAATTGGCTTGTTTAACGGCTACCAATAAATACAGAAAAAAAGCAGGAAAAGTTATATTATTTATTTATTTTGGTGCACTGGAGATGCATTTAAATATTTAAATATGACTAAAATAATGGATTTTGCATATTAGGTCACCTTTAAGAACTGGGGCTCCTGAGTGGCATAGCAACCAAAAAAAAAAAAATCCCTGTTGATGAGAAAATGAATTCAGTGCTGACATTGCTGATGTCTTCCATGGTCAAGAGTTTAGGCGTGCAAAATAACTTCATTAAAAATAATTTAATTGAAACTCTGTCAATTTATATTTTACATGTAAAGACAACATGAACATGTATTATTCTAAAATGCAATATTAAGATATTGCAACATGAATTTATAATGGTTACGGACACTACAGATTTTTTTGTTTGTTTTTTAAGCTTTTACCAAAAAACAGTTAAAACAAGAATGTGCATATATTCTTGTTTTAACTGTTTTTTGGAATTTAAAGTTTTGCAATTTTAGTATCAATACTCAAAGTAATATGATTATTTATCATTTTACCTTTTTTTTGTTTGAAGTGGGACAGTATAACGCAGGAAAATTCCTATTTTTCACATATAAAATCATCTCTCCAAAACGTCTGAACGTTAAATTTTTAGGGAAGCAAGATTGGCCACTTCCATGTTGCATAAACTTTATAAGTAGCTTCTTTTGCACACACATTTTCTTTATTATATGTATAACATATGCGAAAAAAGAAAATGTGTCTGCCAAATGTGTACTTTATACGGTGGTTACACAGTGGAATTTTAAAAAGGTTTAATTTGATGTCATGCTAGTCAGTAATGTCTCTGGGCAAAAATCATTTTTAAGTCTGATTAATTGAGATGGGAAAGAGGCAGATTTTATCTCATGTAGAGAGAACAGATTTTCTGCTTATTCAGGGTTTTTTTTAACAGGAGAAAGTAATGAACAAATGGTAGGAGAAAATTGATGAAGTTAAGCATGAAAAGTTTCGGCAAATCATCTGATTACATTTTTAAACTGAAACGCAGTGCACATATTACACTGAGCATTACATAAAATGATTCTGTATCTTTTAAATGGTTTAAACTGACACAAGTCAATTGTATTAACCTTTGTGTTTATCAAAAATAATGCAATTTATATCTCGCATACTTAAACTTTGTTTAAGGGGCTTTGATTACAAAAACAAACAAAACAAAAAAACAGCGAAGAGGGAAAAAAAGCAACAGGATGAAAAATCTCCTGTCTGGATTTGCTTTATTCAGGGATTTTTTTCTTTCTGCACTTGTGTTTTAGACATTATTTATCATAGACATTTCTGTATTGATATTATAATATGACTGTTTTTAAAAATCTTAAGGTTTATTTAGTTGTTCAGTTTTTATGGGGAAAGTGTAGAAGTAGATATTGTGAGAATTCTGAGCTACTAATGCACCGAGAAGTGGCAAACAAAATAACAAAATGAGAACAAAACAACAAAACAACAAAACCCAAAACAAAAAAACAAAATGAGAACAAAATAACAAAACCGAAAACAAAATAACAAAATGAGAACAAAATAACAAAACTGTAAACAAAATAACAACTTCAAAAACAAAATAACAAAATAAAAAAATGAAAGAAAACAACAAAACTAAAAACTAATTAACAAAGTAAAAAACAAAATAATAAAACCGAAAACAAAACAAAACCGAAAACAATAAGTCAAAAAAGGTAGGTGTGGTTTGCGAATTACATTCTCACTGCTGATTGGATGAGACATCTGCCACTAAAGATCAACAATAAGAATTTTATTCTAAAACCAAACATAGCCGTGTTGACTCTTCCCGCTGATTGGACGAGACATCAGTCACTCAAAATATACAGGAAGTACTGCAGCCACATGGACATTTAGATGTATTTTCATTTAAGGATTCATTTCAGTATTTCAGGATTTTACAGCACTTTGGTCAAATACGTTGTGTTAAATATGCTTTAAAAATGGTTCTGACTTCACTAGGTAATACTTTTTGTATGTCTTAAGTGACAGATGTCTCATCCAAAGAAGAATTTCATTTGCAATCTATATCCACCTTTTCCGGTTTGACTAAATTGTCGTCGTGTTTTCTCATTTGTTAGATTGTTTTTGTTGTTGTTGTTTTTTAATTGTTGTTTTGTTTTCAGTTTTGTTATTTTGTTTTTTTTAATGTGTTATTGTTTTCGGTTTTATTATATCGTTTTGCACTCCTCAGCCACCGTACACATGTGATGCACAGGTGCATTATTAAAGATAAACTATGAGTTAATTATGCTCCATTGACGCTTTTATGGATGCCTTCTATGCCTGTTTAATGTGGATAGATGGATTAAAAAAAAAAAAAATAGAACATAAGTTGTTGTGGTGGCTTTTTTTTTATGCTGTTATTCAGGGTTTGTATATAATACACAAACGTTTGCTTGGATCCATGCTGAATCCATAATCCTAGAACTTTACACTTAGTGGTTGTAAATTCAGATCTGTACACCGGTTTCAGTGTTTCCGAAGGTCACAAGCTTGAGGGAAGCTGAAACTATTTATGCTACAAGTGTATAGTGGAAGCAAAGGTTACAAACACACAAAAAAGGCAGGGAGCTTAGGCCACATTACCATAAAAATGCTCTGACATTCTCGCTGGCCCTTGTTCATGGAATGCCAGCGAGGGCTCCGAAAATCTGACTTTCGATCTCCTGCGTCCCTGTTCAGCTTCCCGCTGCCTAATGGAATCAGATTTGGGGTATTTTTTTCCGGCCAGTAGAGTTTATTACATAGTCTTGTAGCTCTAGGAGGATATTGATTCCTCTCGCATGATCCACTGCACATTGGAGTGTGTTCTTAAGTTTTAACATCTTACACTTGGGGGGGAAAAAAGAAGAAGAAGTTGAGTGTTCTTAGAGTTCTAGTAAACTTTAATACAGCAGAAGCATTCTGTTGTAATGGCAAAGTGCTGGCTTTGAACCTTTAAACAAACTGGACTGTAAAATTGTTTCTTTTTTCTGTTCTCTTTAAAGAGTCCACAGTGTTCATTCCTTCATCAACGTACTCGATCGAGGAAGACGTCGGAGAGTTTCTCATTCCTGTTCGCCGGTCTGGAGATGTGAGTCAAGAACTGATGGTCATCTGTTTTACACAGCGAGGTACGCAGGGAAATTCACACTGCTTTAATGTCCGCATTGCTTATTCCACTCACAAGTTTTAATAGGAAACACTGTTAAATCTTAATCGCTCATTTTTACTCCAACTGTCCAGATGGTTCGTCAACCACATGGCAGTTTTGCCTGATTGTCCAACATTGTCCGTCCATCATCTGTCAAATTATAGACCATCATTGTAATTGTTTAACATTTTCTCTTTTCCAGATCAAAGTCTGTTCTAGTACTGTTTTTAAAGTGTTTCTGGATTTGTAATATTAATCATATACTGTGCAAAAGTCTTGGCCCATCACTCATTTTTTCATATTAAATTAAATTGTCTGGCGTTTTTTTGTTTGCTTTTTTAGTTTAAATTCATTCATTCATTTATTTATTAAAAGGTGGCACTCTGGTGGTGTGTTTAGCTGTTTCTGTCTTTAACTGTTGCCTCCAGGGTTGGGGTTCGATTCCCACCTCAGGTCCCTGTGCATAGTGAGTTTCTTCTCAGGTACACTGTTTTTTCTCCCACAGTCCAAACACATGCAACATAGGTTAATTGACGTTTTCAAATTGCCTAGTGTGTGTGTGTGTGTGTGGATGTGTGGACTTGTGTGCTATGCGATGGATTTTCACCCCGTCCAAGGGGTCCAGGGTGTATCGCTCCTCATGCCCCCAAGTCACCTGAGATTGGCACCAGGCCTCCCAAAACTTTGAACATACAAGTGGTACAGTATATACAGTACTGTAGAATGAGAGAGAGAGTAAGAGCTGATGACATACTGTACAGCCATACAGTACTGTGCAAAAGTCTTTACCACTTATTTCTTCATATTGGATTAAATTACCTTATGTTGATTAAAGAAATTAAGACAAATGAAGACTTTTACTGCGGCAGGCTACAAAGTGCCTAAAGATAAAGTTTAAAAATGTTTTGGGGAATTTGATGTAACAACCTCAGCAGCAGCCTCATTTCCCCTTTTGTCTGTTCCAACCACTCGGCATCACCAGTATACTAATCCCCGGCTTAAGTTCGATGTTTTTTCTGCTTGAATAAGCGGGAAAACCATCAGGTACAGGGACTGCACTGAAAATGAGCTCGCAAAAAGGTTATTCAGGAGGCCTGGAAAACTATTTTTCAAGACTACATTAAATACAAGTAGGTCTGGCTCTTTGGAAGCAAAATATGAAGAAATGAGGGAGATCAAGACTTTTGCACAGAACTGTAAAATTCAAGGATGACCATATGCAATTTTTCCATGGAAGAAAATTGATTTGCTTTTTTATTTCAAGCTTCTTCTTTTTTTTTTTTTTTTTGGTTGTTTTTGCATCTTCCTGACTAAATTCAGACCAACTCCTTAGTCTGACCAGAAAGGATTGGTTATGGCTTGGTAGTATTTGATTCCTGAGGGCTATAAAAACCTTTATTGTGTAATTTTTACGGTGCAACCACACTACAGAACATCCAGTCAGCTAGGCCTTTAGTTATCTGTTTCCACGCCTTGTCTCACTGCTCATTAGATCTCCATACTGGAAGTTCACTATAAAAATCATGCTTCTATCTTAACCTGTACTCTGCATGCCTTACAGGCACAGCCACTGGCACCGTCCCCACCACTGTGCTTTCCTATTCGGATTATATCTCGCGTCCGGAAGAACACATCAGCGTTCTACGCTTCGACCGAGATGAAATCGAGAAGGCGTGCCGTGTGGTGGTGATTGACGATTCGTTGTATGAACCTGAGGAAAGCTTTAATGTCACCCTCAGCATGCCCATGGGGGGTCGCCTGGGCCAGGAGTTCCCCACCACCAGGATCACCATCCTGCCTGACTCTGATGACGGTAAGGAGCTCAGTCTTGTTGCATAAGTTTTAATGTTTTTTGGACAAACTGTCAAATCTGGAGTTAATAGTCAAATTATGCACATTGGTATTCAGAGCTCGGACATTACGTGCTTATTAGTTGAACGTGAGCCAGAGTTGGCCTAAAACAGAGACGTATATCAGTTTTACAGTACGTGAGTGTGACCTTGTGCTTAGGCCTGTTTTTCTTGCATAATATTCGCATAGGTAAAGGACAGTTGTAAATGAAGCAGCCTGACTGTTTCATCTATTCGTATGTCCTGCTAAAAGCTATATTTATTTTACTAATAAAAATACTTTAAATGTTAAAAAATCTTAAATCTTAATATTAAATTTGGAAAAATTAATTGCAGATGTAATGTGTGAAAAAAGAAAAAGGTCATCAAAAGACACCAGAGAAGATTACATTTTAATTTGAGACATTACTTATTTTAAAAAAGCAATTTTCATTTTATTTTGTATAGATCAACTCCATACTTAAAACTGAGCTGTTATTATAGCAGATGCTTGGTCAGCTTATTCTAGAGCCACCCAAGCACACACACACACACACACACACACACACACATGCATACATCACATTAATTCATGATAAACTTGCATATACTCTGTGTACACATTGCAATTTCATGACCTCAATTTATCATCTTATGGCCACATTATGGTATAAACACAAGCGTTAAAAAATACAGAAAGAAATCTATACTTTTTTATGGTCTGTACGAGTCAAGAGCAGATACAGTTCTCTAAAGAATCATAATTTCTGCTGCTGTGAATTGTGCTAATAAATGCATAAATAAATAAATTTATTAATTAATAAATAAATAAATAAAAGTTTTTACTTGAATAGTGATACATTTATTTTTGCTTTTTTTGTGCTTCTCAGATTGGACAGCATTAAATATTGTTCAGTTGGACAAAAGCTAAAAAAAAAAAGAAAAAAAAGAAATGCTGCTGTTGACCAATCTGTTTTTTTGACAGAGCAATATTGCAGGAAACTGAACCAAAAAGGAATGAAAAACATGAAAATATAAAACTGTAAAACATTCTCTGTTTACTGATGTATTGATTTTCTTTAGAGACACTGGGAGAAGTTTTTCTTTATTCCTCCATTCATAATTTTAATATAATTTCTGTGTTTAAAGTAAATAAGGTTAATGCTTTTTATTATTATGCAATTGAATTGCATTTTAAATACCCTGCTTATGGAAAAATAATTCATCTAAAAAACAAAGTTGTTAACCAGGTCCAGGGTTCAGCTCCGGTAATGGAATAAGATGAGGCAGAGGATGAGTATGAGAAAAATGATGAGGTCCTGTGTGGAAATAACAGTGCTTAATAACAATATATTGAGAGTGAAATTTATATAAAATTACATGTTCAAATCCATTCCTAATAACCTCAACATCAAAAATAAATCCAGAGTTGTGTTTTTTTTTGTATGGTATGCAAGAATAGCTCGACCAATATTGTTTTTTCTGTGGTTGATGCCGATTTTTAGTCATCAGTCCAGCTGATGGCCGGCATATAATACTGATTTTATGATAATAATAATAATAATAATAATAATAATAATAATAATTTATTATTATTATTATTATTATTATTACGATTATTCTCTTTATTTTTCCTCCCCATCTGGTAAAATATAACATATAAAAATGAATAATTAATAACACTTAACTTTACTTAACTTTTTATTAAGACTGCACATATTAGAAACATCCAAGCTTCCTAGTAATCCATTCTACAGTATAATTTCACGCACATTACAATCTAACAGCTAACAGATCTCTTCAATAACTACCCAGGAAGCAGCTCAGAAGAAAAACTGACGTAAATCTTTTTCAAATTGTTCCCTTTTTTATCAACATAAATGTTTTGTTTTTTTAACCACATACATACTGTATAGATGTAACGGACAAAAAATAAGCTAAGGGTGCATTTAACATTCACTAGCACCTAAAATTAGCTAGTGTTTAGGGCACTTTAGCTAGCTATTAACACTATGCTAACAGGATGTTTTAAATCCCATAGACATGCTAGCGCAATTAGTGTTAAACAGTTTTATATTTGCTCCAAGACACAAACCAAACAGCTTTATAATAAGTACAAAAATCGACATACGGATTTAATCCAGTTCTTAAGGTGAAATTTATATTGCAAAACGCATTCAGGAAATAATGTAAATGCACCCCAAAATATGGACAATATTACCTGTTTCCAACAATTATATTTTTGCATATAAAAAAAAAACAATTGAGAAAAGACATACAGAGAAATGAAGTACAATATAAAATAAATAGACATTAAACCTCACTTAACCTTAATTTATGATTCCTCTTGGCACCGTCTGCTTTTTTAGCAAAGCTGAAAGTGTCTCCCTTTTCTTCTTGCTACTGTCCTCGATAACATGCTTTCAAGATTCAAAGAACTTTATTAATCCCACAGGGAAATTGCTTATCCTTGGTTATAATTGCTTACAGTCCTTTTCCAGGAAGAAAAGGAAACGAGAAATAAATTAGAAAAAAAGCAAAAAAAAAAAAAAACACAGTAAATCCTTAGTTGCACACTAAACTAAATTCTATACACAGATATTGCAAAAAAAGTTATAAAAAAAAAGGTATTGCACAGGTTATATGGGTAAGTCAGAAATTGAACTTGAAAAGTGGTATAGCCCAAGAGCATTAGTAGATATTGCACACATTGTCCAGGTATGTAATAATATTGTATTATTGTTACTAACGGCGACTCTCTATAGTGTCCGCGTTACAGAGAAGAGTTGTATAATATTATGACCATAGGGAGAAAAGGGACCCATGATGCTACTGTACGTCTTCACTAAATCGTGCACAAAATGCAAAAATAAAAAACTTTAACTCATTTTTCTTGCTTTTTCACTGATGCTAACAGGTTTTGAATGGACTTACAGGCAACTTAGCCAGGATTCATTCGTTTGTTTATATGCTATTAAAAATGCTTTGTATGCTGAATTAATTTGTTTGCTAAATTTCTGTTCTTAAGGCGAAAATTCATATGGGAGGGCATTCGTATACCAAGGTTCCACTGTACTGAAATAAGCATTACAAGTAGTATCACTTTCGCTTTCATAGATGTGTATAGGACATGTATGTCCTCAATAGACAAAGTGAATGAGAAAAACAGCAGCTGAACTTTTACTATTTATGGCTCTACAGCAATAACAATGGGCTGCATGTACTGTACATGCACCTGCCTGTTAATCGGCCTAATATGCTCGGGCCTCGGTCGACGTCGTTTTATTAAATAATGACAAAAATGAGCCGTATGATCAGTCGGGCAACCTTTAGTTAGGAACACATGTAATATAGTCTGTATTCTGTGAAAGCCAAACATGTCAAGACATAATGAGATCATGTAAAACATAGAAAAATGATGTTTGGTCCATAAACTCAATTATTGCTTATCCTGCCAGCCTGAGCGTCTCCCGGCACACAGTACAGGGTGTATATGTATAAGAGTAGTGCTGCATATCATGCTATCCAAATGTTGCCCAAGCCTTCCAGGAGTACATTTTCAAGTCACCAATGTGGTTTTGGATGTCAAGCTGACTCCTCTTCTTACTTAAGGTGATTCTGTATCTCATCACATTATACAAGACTGTCATCTTTAATTTGGAGAATATTTATGGTTATTAGGGGACATAGGGATCTGTTATAATAGGGAATGCTGGGTAGTTGCACAGTTGTCTTTCCACTTTGAGCTAGCTGTGTATTTCATCACCATTCAAGACTGTAATCCTGTGAAGTTTTTTTTTTCCTCTTCTTTTCTTCTTTTAGCATTCATGCTGTTTGTTGCAGGCTGGTAGAACATAATTGAATTTTGATTTTAAGATCAAAAACTTCGAAGGTAATTACGGCTGAGCTTCCTGTATTTTTATTTATTTAATTAAAAGTTAATGACATTTTGAAACTCCCCCTAGCCATTTATTAAAATAAACAAGACATTTCCCTAAACAGGCATAAATATAAACAGGCACAATGTATACTGTAGCTGTTATTTCAGTTTCCAGAAAGATGATTGTTTGGAAGTTGTGGACTAACAGCATTATATCGTGTGGCCAAAACTTTTGCTAGCAACCATATTGCGGTCATTCGTGTTAATGGTCTGCTGGATTTTTTATTTTTATTTTATTTTTTAATGAAACGCAATATGACCTCTCTTAAATGAACATTTTCGAGAATCATAAGCATAGTGGTGACTAGCAAATCACAAAAGAACACAGAAATGAGATTTTATATTATTATGCAATAATGCAATAGACTGGCATCCCGCCTCAAGGATCTGTTCCTTCCTTATGTGCAGTGCACCGGGCTTACAGTGCGCTCTAGATCAAATACAATGCATACAGTACCAGAACACTTGCACAATGCATTCAAGTTAAAGGCGTTAATGAGAATAGTATTAAATCTGCATTGTGCAATGAGGGAGGCAAGTTGTAAACTTGCTTTATTAGGTTTTATACAGAATCTATTATCTATTATCAGGAGTCTAAAAACAGACAGACGTGGCTGTTAAATTGGGAATGAAACGAGCAGTTAAGAATGTATATCACAGAAAGGAAGGAGGATCAGAATCTGAGATGCTGGCACAAGCAATTAGAAGTTAACTGCATATTTGAGTCAGAGCTGGGCAACTGGAGCTCCTCCCCGCAGATGGGTGGCAAAATGTCTTCGGGACAGCAGGAGGCAGAGCGATGGCTCCATTGGTGACGGCAGGAAGTGGTGTGAAAGGGTTCTCTGCAGTAGCACGAGGCAGCATGTCCAGTGCGGACAGAAGGTGGAACAATGGCTTCTTCTGTGATTGTTGGAGCAGGAGAAGACTCATTATAGTCTTTGGCCAGAGTCATGGAGCGGGCAGGTTGGCCTGTAAGAGTGGGTGGGGTGGGTTTTTTTCACAAGTTGAAAGGTTACAGCTCTGGCGGCAATTGAAAAAAAAAGCATGTTTTGCAATACAAAGCATGATACACAGGGTTAAAACGCTTAAACAGATGAACACTGTCAGGGATCAAACCAACGAGGGGAAAACCGTAACAAATTATTAGGTGCATGGAATATGCTCATATTAAAATCTTAAAATTGGTGGAAGAAAACATCACTTTCGCTTTAAAGTTTAAAGGGACAACGAGCACACCAGAAGATATTTTACAAATGCAACTATGGTGATATTCAAGGCTGAAATGTTGTTGTTGTTGTGTGGCCAAACCAGTGCCCTACTGAGCATTAACATTTATCATGGACAAGGCTGGTTGTTAAAAAGGAAAAAATAAATGAAGCCCATAGAAGAGTCCAGGCCCCTCTGATATCTCTTAAGTGTATGAGTTTATTTGCTCAGTCACTCTCAGTTCTTTAAAACATGGAGAAAAAAAATGTGTTAAAATGGCTGTAACTCCTTCACGCTTTGCTTATTTGACATGGGCACGCTTGGAAATCGAAGCCGACAACCTATTTTTCAGTTTTTTTCATATTAAATCCGGTGTGAAATGAATCCGATGAGCGTTTCATTTCAAATGCAATGTACAGAGGCAAATCAACAAAAAAAATCGTGTCACTGTCTAATTACCCTCATCCCGCGCCGCGTTCGTGAAGTTGTTGCAGGCTTTGTTTGAGTACGGCTCAGAGATATGTGGGAGAGGTTACACTGAATGTTTCATTTAAATTCATGGAATTTATCGAACGCCGCTTCAAACCTTGAAACGATTTTCTACCTATAATTCATGAAGCATAAAAGCAAAGAATAGGAGCGCACACCTGAGGATAGGGTGAATGGATGATTTTGCCGATAATGTAGCGAAAGTTATTCCAAAACGCCGTGGTGATGTTTGAACGAGCAGTGAGCAGCGTGTGTGATCCTTTATAAATGAAACCTGCTTTGTGTAGGAGATTTTTTTTTTCTTTTGTTGTGACATTAAGGCCGAGGGCATCGGAAACACGATGATGTTTAATATGAAGTGGAATAAATTTGACTTTTTAAAATTCTTGGTGTCGTTCCATGGAATATTTACAACTGGTTGACTAAAAGGAAGGTGAGAAATCAAGCCCAGCTCTTGGTTTACCATGAGATTGTGTGTAGAGTTGGATAAAAAATGGTGGCGGAAATGAGTGTTTGACTAGGCAGGAGTGTGTATGTGTGCGTGCTTCCTCTTAGCATTCCCTTATCGTTCATCTGCAGGCATGGTTAGGGGGTGTTCTTTATCGTATCTCCCTCATGGTGCCTCTTTTGTTCAGCAACACCTCCGGGCTTTGGTTGTCCTCCCCTTTTTTCACCTCCCTTCCCCTTCACTCTGTTCTAGTCTGCTTAGCTTCTTTTTTTCTTTTTCTTTTTTAAACATAGACCATGCATGCGTACTGGGTGCAAAACACTGCCTGCAGACTTGTATTTAGTTTTCTGACAGCCAAAAGTTTTGAAGTGGTAAATGAAATGTAGTGAATATACTGTACTGCAGAATGGTAATCCGGATTAAGATTAAGATCCATAAGGAGCAAGCCAGTGGCAACATTGACACAGAAGGGAAAAAAAACTTTCCAAAATAACATAAGGAAGGAACCAAACAGAACCCGTCTGTATCTTTTTTAAATGCAATGAATAGTGGAATTACAAATCAGTATTCTTTTACATATATTGTGAATGCAAAGCTTGGGATGAGCACGGAAGTACAGTAGCAGTTCAAATCCACAGTGGTCACAGGTAAGACTTCGGCATAAACGTTTTAATAAGTGTTGCTTCATGCAACCATGCGCAAGCCAGAGGTCACAAGTACAGAATTAGAAGCATACGCATGATTATAGGATCCTAATCATAAAAGAATGGTGTGCAAGGAGCTCGCATCACACCCTGAATAGTAATTAAACATAATTCATCTATCCTTCCCTCTCAGAAGATGAGAATCACAGGCTCCCTGTTGAGATGTGGATGAACTGTATTGGCGGTAACAATTTGGTTGCACACTGTGTTAGTTGCATCTCCCTCACTTATTGCCCCCCATACGTGTCTGGTTGTTAGATGCTCGCTAACAGTACAAGCAACATGACTTTCCTACTCTAAGCAGTATGTGTACTGTATCTGTTGTAATTTAATCCACTTAACGTATGGAAGCATTGTTCTTGGTAATCTCGAAAGAATTTGCACACTTGCAGCTGTCGTCGTCAGAAAAGGTTGGTCGTTGATAGAAACTAGAAACCTTCATACGACCCATTTGGCGAGAGATCAAGTAACTTAAATGTCAGCTTTTCCGGAGACCAAAACAATTTTAACAAAGATTATAACAAGGAGTTTGGAACTGCTGTTGGCCTTTAACAAGGGTTTTTAAAATGCACCATGTCAGCCGTGTGCAAGTACATGCATTCAGGCATCGGATTGGAAGTTAACGGCCCAAGCTGTATTATTTATTTACTTTATTTACTTATTTATTTGTTTAAAAGAAGATGAAGTTGTCTGAAGAGATGGGGGGTTGGTAGTCACAATACAATCTTCAATCCTATGATGGACTCCATCCTCTGCTGCATCTGTCTGCCAGGATCCTACATGATGGTACAGAATGGCTACGTTTAATAACGAGAACGTTTGTGAACACAAGATGGGTCATCAGACCGTTTAACTGTCATAAGCACGCGAATGTTTCCCAAGCGCTCTTGCTACTGAACGCAGCCCTGCTGTACTTGTGTTTTTGTAACATGGAGCAACAAGTAGCTGATGAAGTTAACTGTAGAGCAATAGAACTTGGTAACACTTTCTGATTAGTGTTTTAATGATAAGAATTTTCTTTTTTATTCTCGCTAGCTTTTGAAATCAGCCAAGGTTAGCTAATGTTAGTCAAGGACCGTTGACAACCGACTAGAAAACTAAATGACCAAATAAAAAAATTTCTCTTTATATCCATGGATACAAAGACTGAATTAAGCATTGAAAGTTTTTAAGTACAGTCGCCCCAGCCGGACTCAGTCAGTATTCAGTTATTATTATTATCAGATAATGCTAGTAAAGCACAGTACTGTAACTAAATTTCTTGAACACAGGGCTCCAGTTTAAATCACCGTGGCTGCATGAGTTTATCTGGTTATATTATCAAAGGGGTTCAATTTTGGCTCCTTAAATTAGTTTTGTTTTCTTTAATCTTTGGCATTTATGAGCCAAAAGCTTATAAAGATTTATATTTGTCTGGATCCCTACGACAATCCTTAAGTCACTCATTTTTAAGTTGAACATAGTTATGTCTTAATGTTCTGCCAAAGAAAAAAGCTTGGTGTGTTGGTAAATTTGTTGCTAATAAAAAGAAATATTAATGAAAGAAATAACGAAAACTAGCAGCATGATGTCACCCGAAGACAGCGGGGATACAGAAAAATGTTAGATGGCGATTTTTATGTCAGAGACTACAGTATGCAGTTGCTTGGAATGAAAAACATGTCCATTTCCCTTGCAGACAAAAGGGTGGATTTTTGCCTCGCCGTTTTGAAGCCCTCAGTAGAATGCACATGGCTACTGTAGAAATTGATTTGCGGATAGTGCTGTATGTGAAAACGTCGCCGTGGTTGTGACAAATGTCTCTGGACCACTTTCAGAGCTGGAGAAATGGAGTAGCATCTACCTTTTATCAAAATTCTTTCATGTTCATTCAGTGGTTTTTCTCTTTCAGTATTTATTAGGGTCAGATCGGAGAGACAGAAAATCCTCATTCTTCTTTATTTAAGAAAGATCTTCTGACGCAGGAATCATTTTCTAGCTGCAGTTAAAGCAAGAAGAAGTAGAAAAGAAAAACCCAAACCATTTAACCCAAACCAAAAAATCTGTACTTTTAACTTTACTTAGTGATCACTTAGGTGTATTTTCAAGTATAATTTGTACAAGTACAAAATTCCTCCTTATTTATATTCATAAAAGGTTCAGATAAGCAACCAACCTCATTGCATGGTGAAAACAGTTTAAAGCATGTAAACTGTAAACTAGGGGTGTAAAACACACAGCGTAAAAGTTTTACATAATACGTTCTTGTGTGGACTGTAATTGAATTCAGAATGTGTTTTTTTTTTACTAGAGGAAGCTAAATGTGCTAATTATGACTACATTTCCATTAGCTTACAATTTACATTGTAAATTTAAGAAAACAAAAAAATGAAAGTCTTTTTAGGGCTTTAATGGCAACTGCAGTCTATAACAATAGAAACATGAATGTAAAAGAACACCAATTTGTTGCTTAATTAAAAAAAGAACTGCTATTTATTTTATTCCGACTCACTTGACATTGGACAAAGTACGATGTGACATGACACTAATGGCTTAACCATTAGTGATTGGTTCATGCCTATAAAGATGACGCATCATGTTAAAGTGGTTATGTTTACACTGCATGTTACCATGTTTGACTAATTCCAGGTTCAATCTGTTGACGAGCAGTTAGTTGCGAGCAGTTAGTTGGCTGTACTTCTTGTATTAGCTGTTTTATCAGCTATTGCTAGTGCTGCTACTGTATAAAATCCTCTGCCATTAATCAGTGATGATTGACGTCAGCGAGCGATTCCAAGCATGCGCAGAGGCAAGAATTCCGATCTGCCCATTCTCATCCAAGTCACATGACCGCGTGTCGGATATGAATCTTATCCAGGACCACATACGAAAGTGACTCAGATCCGATCTGAACAACATGAGATTTGTGCGCTTAGGTCTGTGTCGCATCCCGCTGGTAATGTGAATGTAGCCCAAACAATTAGACTTAGTTGAAATGAACCTCCAAGATAGAGCGGATTTTTTACATTTTTGACAATTAAAAATAAAATAAAAAGACATATTTAATGGAAACAGTTGCAGAACCAAGTTGCTATACCAGGATTTCATTTATTTTTATACATTAATCAGCCTTGCCTTGCAACAGGTTTTTTTAGTGCTTGTTCTGGACCATGGCCAGTTAATGGTTTAGCTCAAGTTTTTAACGTCATATCATCTCAGTGGGTTGTTCCTTTGCCACTGTTGCGAATGTGTGATAACTTAATAATGCTATAAACTTCTTTATGCAGTTTTAAAGTGATATCTTTTCTTTTCATTTTTAAAGAGATGCTTAAGGCCTTGTTTACACGGGCGTTAAAATCCAGCATTTTTCTGGCGTTCGTAGCGTCCGGTGAGCGCGCATCAAGCGCAGAGTGTTTTCTACACATAGGAGTCAATGAGAGTGTTCACACAGGCTTTGGTGACGTGCGTTTGTCCGGCTGCGCGTTTATACGGCATTAAAAAAACGTTGCATGCAGCTTTTTCTTGGCGTTCAAAACCCAACGAACGCAAGGAAACTGCTTCTAGTGCGTTTTCTTCACGTTCATTTTACGCTTCGGAGGACCGGATATATCCCATGATCCTACATGCTATACATAGGGAAATGCGGAAAAGGGCAAAATAAAAAAAATAAAAAAAATTAACTGTTGAAAAACTTACGCGGAAATTTTCGCATTTCTTTATATACCACAAAAAAACTTCCTTTAATCCGACTTTGTGCAGTCAGAGAGTGAACCCGGAAGCGGCGGGCTTTCATATCCAGATCCCGACACACTGCCCCCACAGGTTAACACACAAACTACAGTTTGGGCTGCAGGCTGACGTTAGACAGAGAAAAACCAACGCCGGTGTGGAAGTCAATCAAGCGCCACCACAAAATGCAACATAAACGTCTAGGACGTTCAGAGCACGTTCATTTATCCAAAAACTTAACGCCCGTGTGAACAAGGCCTTATGATGATGTCTCTTGTTTAAAATGCTATACAAATAAAATTGAGCTGAACTGAATATCGTCGTCATACAGTATGCCTAAACAAGGATCGCTAGAATTAGCCGAAGGGTCTTCCCACTACAACCCGGTGTACATTCTTTCTTTTCTCAGTCTTCCCAAGCGTGGCTTAACCAGACACAAGTGAGGGATGTTTTCAGTAAGAAGAGCATCCCTTATGGTTTTAATCTGTCAGATAACGAGAAGAAAGGTGCTTGTGTGATATCGGGAACAGTGCTATCCAGGCTTGAAGTTCTGTTAGTGCTGGTAAGTGACAATCGGAAGCCTCTTAAGCGTATCAGTTGGCATGTTGATCCTGTCTCGCACCGATGACTTTGTCTGGAATGAATAAACAGGGTGGTGAACAGCAAGGCTTTGTGGCGACACTCTTTGTGCATGCTTTTATTGTTATCTTGCTCTGCAAACATAAGCCTTGGCTGGTGGCAAAACTGGGGAGAAAAAAAAAACGGAGATAGAAGAAGAAGGAAAAAAAAAAAACACTGCCTGAAGCTGTAGTCTTACAGCGACGTTCCTTCATCTCCAACAACGATGCGTGCACCTGAAACCTAATCGCTTGTTTTTTAACACAGCCAGACAGAAGTCAGCTTATTGGGTGGCCATCTTCTAGCAGTCTGAAAGCAGTCCAAGACTTGGTGACAGCTTAGACACTACATGCAGTATTTTTCATGAAAAAAAAAAAAAGGACTTGGCTGGTGGCTATGGTTACTTGGTTTATTTTTACCTCCCACTGTCAAGTTGTCAATGACCTCAGACTTATGTCTCAAACTCTGTACAATTCTGGGTTTTCTTTTTATATTCATAAGTGTTCAGTGCTACATATGCTGCCATTTTTACAAGACAATTGATGTGAACACTGTCAATGTCTAACAAACTGGTGCATCAGGACGCATTGTTTAGTTTCTTTATTTGGGTTCTTGTTCAAACTCCAGACAAAGTATGAGAGTTAGATTATACAACCATACCCATGCTCATTTAAAACCTGAATGCTCCAGCCAATTCGAAGATAAATGCTCGGGAGATCAAAGAATCAATATACCAAAAAGATCAGAATGTAAAAAATCAAAGAGTCACAGAAACTAGGAATCTGACACTTTTGAAAGGCAGAAGTTATGGCTTAGAGTTTCAGCAATTAAACATGCACAACTTCACAGTGTGTACAGACAAACAACGGGGTATAAACACACTGGCTAATGAGACAAAACAAAACTCAGGTCGGGGACAAAGAAAGGACAGGTGCAAACAACGATCAGGGGGTAAATTCAGGGCAGAAGGATGACGGTAAACAGACACTTGACATCTTGGAATTTTGAGATTTTTATCTTTTTTGTTGAAAAAAAAAAAAAAGGTAATGTTTCATGTCACTGAATATTTACTTCTCCGAAGCGTTTCTTAAGTGAAATATAAAGTTAACATTTTGCCTGTTTTAACTTGGTTTTCTTCGGCATCATAAAATTGTCATCCACCATATTTACCTGCATGGCCAATCAAGGCTCTGCTTGTTAAAGGCTACTTTAATGTATACTGGATTAAAAAATTATTATATAGAAATAGTACATGTTCTGTAGAATTTCTTTAAATCTGACCTGAATTCCAATCATGGCTCGATTTTAAAGTCTTTTAATGTAATGATTTTAGTCTTTTAATGTAAAATAATTATATTCCAGATTTACTTATACAGTAAATATTTTTATAAATAAATATACCACAATATCTTGAATCTAGTCAAATTTATAAAATATTTCTAGTTGTAATATTAAACATAAATACATAAACATATTTTTTTAGTATACATTAGTTGTTCCAATAATTTTGCTTATTGCTAGAAATATTATTACCAATAGAACCTTTAGAAAAATATTTATATAACCAAAATATGTAAAGAAACTATATATTTTTAAAAAATTTACTAGAATCACAATATTTTTGCTCGCTAAGATATAATTTTCCTCAATCTGAATTTGACAACAATCTTTATGGGTTTTCCAGCCCCCAAAACCATAGAAATTACAGTTGTAACTGTTCATTTTTTTATTATTATTTTTTTTATGTCACAGTAAAGTGTTTAGAATGGAAAGGTGTACTGTTTCTTGATAATAGTGCATAAAACATTCCAAAAAGGAGTAAATCATCAATGGAGTAACTCATCAACTTTCTGATTGATGTCACACCTGGTTGGTTCTTATTTACACAGTTTGAATCTTAGTTACTTGCTTAGTACATATCATGTATGTACTGTATAATGTACATTATAGTTTAACATCTTGTACACATGACACTCCTTTGAGTGTTTTTGGGCCTTACATAGGATTTTATTTGACGTTTTATGTTTTGATGTATAAACATTTATATACCTAAAGTCATTTAAGAAAAGAGGAAATAAATTACAGACGCTGTAATATAAATGAATAAACTATAAATAAATGGCAGATCGGATAGTTTTGGAGATCATACAGTATGTCTTGGATGATCTGTGTTTGATCAATTTAATTAACTCATTATGCCTGATATGTATATCAAGGGGTGTAAAGTGGGTTTGTTATATATGCAGTTTGAAGGAAGGCTGATGGTAAGGAATTTTTGGCAATTGTTACCGTCTGTGAATCATCCCACCCCCACACCCCAATCTCACATTATTGCACTTTCAGCAGCTGTACTGTAAGTAGTCTTGTCTCTACCATGGCTTAACACGTACTCAAACAGCAAGGGTCGCATAGACTAGTGAACTAATGCTTTCACAAGTCGCTGCTGTGAGAATGTCAACTGAGGTGTAGAAAATCAGTGAGGCAGATAACTAAGGGGTTGTGTGAAAGCGTTTTTGGAGCTCCAGGTTGCATTTTCCCATCCAGTCCAATGCAACTATTTTAGATTCGGATCAGCACTGAAGACACGCTCAAAGAGTTCGATCGAGAGTCATTTTCAGAAAGTAATGAAAAACTTTTTAGCCGGCATTGCACCCGCGATTGATGCGATTGATTTCACAATGAACAATTTCAGCGGAGGTGCTTGCCTTTGTACATAACGCATTTTAAGTTTTCATACATCCTTAAAAAAAATCTTTAATGGTGCACACATAATTAACTAACTAATTAATTAACTTTTAATTCATTTGTGGCGACACGGTGGTAGAGTGGGTATCACTGTGGCCTTACACCTCTAGGGTCGAGGGTTTGATTTCTGTCTCGGGTCTCTGTGCCGGAGTTTGCATGTTCTTCCTTTGCTTGATGGGTTTCCTCCGGGTACTCGGGTTTCCTCCCACAATCCAAAAGCGTGCAGATTAGGTTAATTGGCGTTCCCAAATTGCAATCATAGTGTATTTTAATGAGATGTATAGATAGTTATTTTTCAAATAACTATGTTTTGAAACAGATTTTGCATTAACTATGAAAAACATGACTAGTTGACTAATTTTTTTATTAATTGTCGATTCATTAAATAGAAAAAGGTTTTTTCAGCCCCTAACATTTAAATACTAAAAACCTTGAAAAAGCTTGGATTTGACCCACTGTGGTTTTGAAACATGTATATTGTTACGAGCAGCCCACACATACACAGTGAGCAACATTCATCACAAATGAATGCCCACCCGCAGCTGCTGTCTTATCTTACCATTATTTCCTACACACCACGAGGCAGCATAATGTTTCCTATATTTACAATAAATCAGTGCTTCAGGTGGAAAAAGAACATGTTGTCTCATGCTGTCTTTAATTACGGTCTGATGCTGACTCCACTGCCTGCACTCATATCCTGAAAGATCAGCTGTAAAACATGAAAATGCTTGTACATCAGGATCAGGCATGCTAAGTAGACCATTAAATGTGTGTGGATAATAGAGAGAGAGAGAGAGAGCGAGAGAGAGGACGAGAGTACAGGAGAGGCAAAGCGGATCCGGGGAGACGGGAACAAAGTGGGAGAACTCTTCAGCCTGTTATTAGTGCTTTATTCTTTCCAGGTGAACCTGGAGCAGATGTGCACAGGTGGAACTTCTCACCTTTTCTAACCTCTTCCTTTACCACCAGCTGCCTATTATTACCTCCTCGATTCTGAAGCACAGGCAAATTAGTGTAGTACATCATAGAACTGCTATAGTTATAGCCCCCCGGAGAATGATTAGATAGTGAGCTTCATATAGGAACACCGCTGTACACATTATTAAGGGCATCGATTCCTGTTATGATGGCACATCAATTTATTTGAGACCTAATTAAGTGACCATAAGACTGTCAAAAGAATGATGCATACGTTGGGTTATCTCCGTGGGTCATTTTATAGTGGAGAGAAGATGGCGTAATCATTTCCGACACAGCAATACAAAGTCTGTACTCGCTGCAACCTCTGCATGTTAATCTTATCTGACTAGAGCAATAAGAGTCCTTGCAAACCGACCTCGCTAATGGTTATGAAAAGAGACCGATGCTGAGGTTCAGAAATGTTTAGAATGTCCTCTTCAACTTGTCCTTATCAATTCCAATCTTACAGGCTGTTCCGGTATTTTATCAGCTCGAATGAAGTTTGTTGAAAGACGGAGAGTAAAAGCATGACTCAGCATGATTGCGGACGTCGGGAACTCATGCAATGAAAAAGTTTTTGGTACATTACTCTCATTTTCATCAACTTAAAACTATAATTCTACAAAAAAAATAGTCCCCATTTGCCAAATGTATTGAGACAAAAATGACATTTTAGATTATAGAATAATTTGTTTTATGCAATGAAATTACTCTACAACAATCAGTGTTTATTATGAAGTCCTTTATTTTTTAAAACCTGCTGAATCCGGCTGGGCATAGAATCCACAAGAGCTCTTCAGTACTCTGGTTTCACTCCCTCAGTCCGTGCCTGTTTGATTGCTTCCTGAAGATCATTTACGAGAGACGTTTGCTTAACTAACTAAATAAAAATAACCTTGTTAGGATCATACAATGCACTATTGGTATTTTTATTATTTTCTTTAAGGTGCTCCAATTAGGGTTCACCACCTGTTCCAAAAATGTTTAGATTCGGCACAGGTTTTACAGCAGGTTCCCTTCCTGGCACTACTCCTTCATATTTATCCAGACGAGGCACTAAAGGTGTACTGGCTTGTGCAAACTCCAGTAACCATGTCTGATTCTGTATTTTATTGTCACAAAGACAAGTTCCTTATAAAACACAGGTTTATTCTACAGTTAAAATATCCACACATTTAACGGTAGCAAAGGCCATTTATTAAATTCCTTGTTTTTTCTTTATATTATTTGTCTGCATAAAAATAATCGGATTTGAATATTCCCACTAAAATGTAGCTAGGATTTTGGTTTCCAAAATCGGGTAGCATACTGTAGCGATGTGACTTTTAATGTAGTTAAAGTAATGAAAACCACAATCCATCATAAAAGCTAAGCTTATCAAAACGTCAACTGGAATGCAAAGAGACATTTCCTCAATAATTATAATAGTAATAAGTTTTAAGTGGGTTTAATGTTTCTTATAATGTTAAACTTTACCCAGATAAAGAGGTCCTTGACTGCGAAAAGTTTATGAACCCCTGATTGAGAAGGCATTGCAGTTTAATTGCAGATCACAACTTTTCTCTGCTATTTTAAACTTTAAATAGAAAAAGCAGCATGACTGGGTGACCCATGAGCCTATCACTTACCACCTATAGTTCTCAAAAATGGAGAACCCCAGGAGTCTATGAAGCATTACAATTGGGCCATGATGATGATTAATATATATATATATATATATATATATATATATATATATATATATATATAATTGAAACGGCAGAAAAAAAGCGAGCGGATACAATTTGATGACCACACACATCACATACTTTCCTGATTTGTTAACCTTTTTTACATCGAGATCATAAGACGAACAGCACAGCACCCTGTTTCATCAAAGACATAATGAAATCGTAATGACATACAAATCCTTCCATCAGGCATGAAATTGCAGCGTTGATCACTAAATGGACTTCGCTCCTTCTCCCTTTTCATGATTGTGATGCAGTGGATGCCAAAACCTGCTCGGAAATGATTCGTATCCATCAGAGGAGGTGAGCATTTTTCGCTCTTGCGAGGTGAACTTGACAAAGAAGCTAACCAATAATTTAGATGCTGCTCCTCCATTTTCTTCCCTGAGAAATGGGCACTGGGACAAACCCAGCCTCGTTTTGTTTTCTTTTTTGAAAGAGTGTGAAGGGAAGACAAACCTACAATCATGCGATGGCAAAGCTGGGGAAAGTTCATTCCATTAGCGAGTGTGAACGTGTGACCAACACCCTGTGCTCCTCAGAGACATGCTGCCAACTGCAACCCCTACACACACCCACACACACCCCCACGCGTACACACACACACACACACACACACACACACACACACACACACACTTCATCTTCTGCACATCTCTCAGATGAAAAAAGGCATCTTCCTTGGCCTGCTCTTTTTACTTTTATCTATTTTTTATCAGAAGACTTCATTCCAAGGTGGAGAAGTGGGGTTTGGGCTGGGCAAGGAAGAGTGACATTAGCTTTCTAGGCTCGTCAGCTCTCAGAAGAATAGACGAACAGTAAACCAAGTGTTGCTTTTAAAAGCACAGAAGCATGACCCGAGCTCGAAACTTTGCTGTGTAATACAAATTGCAAAGTGTTTGCTGAGAGAGAGAGCCAAATGTTTTTACACACCCTTAAAGCATTCTTAATGTGAACATTCAGGCTAAAAGCTTTTATTTATTTATTTTTTTATACTTTCTATACAGTAGATGTTTCTCGGTGCCAAAAAAAAAAAAAAAGGAAGGAATAAAGCATTTCTTGTAAAACAATAGTCAATGAGGTGGTGTTGTGATCTGATGAAACCTGATATAGAGTAGAACTGCATCGTAGTTGGGCTTAATGTTGCAAAACACCCGGGAAACATATTAATTCCTGGTATCGCTTATGTTATGGCAGCTTTAAATATTTGCTCTTCCATCAGCCTTACTTTTTCTGCCTCTCTTAAAGTTAATTACCAAAAAGCAGCTTGTCTTGGCACTAAGACACTACAAATTCCTCAGTTCCTTATAGTGGAAAGTGTTGCAAAGCACTGACACTGGAGACTCCTTCCATCAATGTTAAATAAACACTCAGCACAGAAAAATATATGTGCGGTTCTGTACTAAAGTCTTAGCAACCATATTGTATGCTGTTTCAATTTTGTTATATATGTTTATCATGTCTGCATAATTATGTACAAAATTATTCAGTATTTCCATATATAACTTAAACATTAATAAATAAATAACATTACTGGAAAATATTTGCATGGCTGTAAAATAAAAAAATATATAGTACAAGACAGACCATAAAAACATAAAACCTAATGTACGCTCCTGGTATTTGCAAATGAATAGAAAGGAGCGAGTGTGACAAAGTTACCAGAAGAACTCATATTCTCCAGCAAGCTCAGTAAAACTTAACAGCTGTTTTCCTATAAAACTGCACAAATCTGTGTCTAAAACAACTGATTTTAAGCAACGAGTTTTCACTTTAAATATTGACTGTTTATTTTATTACTTTTTATTGCTCTCTATATAAGTATTTTATGCAGAAATGTTTTCGAAAGCATCTTTTTGCCCAAGACTTTTGCACAGTACTATAAGTAAAACAGCTGTTAGGTTTTACTGAGCTTGATGGAGAATATGAGTTTTTTTGGTAACTTTGCTTTGTAATTTTTTTAAGTTATATATGTAAATACACAATGATTTTGTACGTAATTATACAGACATGATAAACATATATAACAAAATTGGTACAGCATGTAATATACTGATATAATATAATATGGTGCCTAAGACTTTTGCACAGTACTGTATATGTATCATAATAGCTTTATTAAAAGTCTCCTTCTTAACCCATTTTTACAAGTAAATTAGGAGTTCATGTAATGTTCATGAGCATGAACATAATTTTGATGAGACTGGACTACTGGCGGGTCTGCCTATTTGCACTATTCAGCATCAAGGTTCAAATGCAGCTGCATGACTTGTTTTCAACCTTCCCAAATTCCTCTAAACCACCACTACCCGCTTCGCTTCCTCCGCTGGCTTCCCATAGCTACCCTTATGAGATTTAAAACACTGATGCTTGCTCACAAAGCCAAAAAAAGGCCAGCACCCTCTTACCTCAAGGCACTTATCAAAACTTCGCTTTGTCCCGTGCTCCCTCTGATCCTCTAGCACTGCTCGACTGCTCCCACCGTCTCTCAGGGTACAAGGAAAACATTCATCAAGGTTCTTCTCTGCTCTGATCTGAGCTACTGTATGAGAGTACAAACTAACTTTATTTCTCTATATAATGCACTTTTTACAGTGTTTCACTAGTGCTTGGATACCATCTAGGTAGAAAGTTTCATAAGTAAGCCGGAACACGCTTCACGTCTGAAATACTGGCCTCTCTAGAACCCCTTTAATGGCCCAAACATGTTAAAATGGCTTGGAGCGAGGTCAGGACTGTACGGGGGATGTACCAGTAACTCTCAGACGAATTCCTGTATTGTGCAAGCGGTGCGGCGGGCAGTATAAGGTTAGGCATTGTTCTGCAAATAAGAAGAACAGAACATCATTAATGATCAATTCAGGCTTTCCATTAAAGGAAAGGGCCTTTAAAAAAGTTCCTGGTAGGCCAGCATTTTACTGTAGATACTGTAGAAGCAGGCAGTTATTCTGCACAATCAGAAGTCCCGGTTTGAATTGAACACCTCTAGTAAATTAGCACTTTAAACAACATTTACTCCTTAACTGTTTTAGACTGATGGTATTCGTAGTGCGTGTACCAGTATCAGGATGTATTCATTAATGGAGACTTCAAAGCGTTCTATAAGTCGCTCTGGGTAAGGGCGTCTGCCAAATGCTGTAAATGTTAATGAGTATGAACCTGTGATTCCACTTACAGCTAGAAGGTACTGCCAGAGCTGTTGTGAATTTTAATCAACATCTGATTTTTTGGACCAAATTAGGTTAAAGAATTCAACATTGTAGTGAAGGTTGTTATTATACAGTATATCCATAATGTAAAGTGCATTATAAAGAACGCTGTAGTACTTTAAGAAGAGTACCTGCTGAACTTTCCTTTCATGAAATGAACCATGAGATCCGGTTCTTTCAACAGGGTCATGACTGTATCATGGTCGAGTGCCACAACTGTAACCCGACTCGGGCAGGGAAGAGCTGTGAGCCATGCAGCAAAAAGCCACAGAGACTGTGATTTGTGTGTCAGATCCCTTTAAAAAACACGTGTTATGAGATAATGCTTATCTGATTACTGGAGCTCAGACGCACTTGTACATCCAGCGTACCCGGGCCAAGACAATCAGGTGCAATTACTCCCTAACCTCAGCTCTTTTCCCAGAGCTTGATGTGTCTACAGGAACAAATCTTAATAATGCCAAGACTTCACACACTAGTCTGTCACTTGAACTAGAAGGAAAGGAAAATATTCTTTATCTGTTGCACTTCTTTTGTAAAGCAATTGTCACCCTCCTCTCCTGAAACCCCACGGCTATGCATAAAGATCCATTGGCTTCGGGTGTTCGGTTTTACATAGCTTGCAAAAAAAATTCTTCCTTTCAGGTAATTTGGATATTTTTGCTGTCGTTTTGAGTTCATAGCCTGAAAATCGACTAAACGGGAGATTTGCATACAGGGCACTTTAACGAAATGAGATCCTGAATAAAAGGCGTCTGAACGTGAGTGTTTCTGGCTGAACTTTTTCCACCCAACTTTAAATGTTCACAATGCAAACTTTGCAGGCTTTTAGTTATTTAAATGAAGCTGCTGGGTTGATTTAGGTCATTTGTACACACCGTGTTATTATTCATTCTGTACAAAAGATGCATTTTCATTGCAATAAAAACTAAGATCTCGCACAAATCTGCTCCGCTTGACATTGACTTAGTGGTTGGCACTGTCTCCTTGGACCTCCAGGGTTACGGGTTCGATTCCCACCTGCGTACATGTTCTTCTTGTGCTACAGATTAGACAAATTGTTGTTGACTAATTGCTCACAGTGTGTCAATGTGTATGTATGTGTGTGTGTGTGTGCCCGGTGATGGATCAACACCCTGTCCAGGGTCTACCCCTCCTCGTGACCCTAAGTCTCCTGGGTTAGGCTCTGAGCCCCCGCCTGACCCTGTATACAGGATAAAGTGGTATAAAGATGAAAAGTGCGTGACTAAGGTTTTTTTTTTTTTTTTTTTTAAGAAAAATTCATCATTCGAAGTTTCTGCTGAACTCGACAGCTGACAGAAAGTCGGACAGGTCGCCAGCAGGGTTTATTTTCTCTAGGCGTAGTTGTATTTCCTTCCCTGAACATGGGCTCCGTCGTGTCTGTCAGCTTCCCGAGATGACGGCACATCTCTCATGAAAGCGCATTTGGTAGCTGAGAGCTACAACAGTCTTTTCACAGGCTGTGCAATGTGTGATGTGATGTGTGTGTGTGTGTGTGTGTGTGTGTGTTTACGCAAGTGTGTTATGAGCATGTGCTGTGCAAAGATGCAAGAAACATGAGGAATTTCAGCTTGGGCAGAGGGTTAATTGTGAGCGGGCAGGTCCAGACTGGTGTGCGAATTTCAGCCTCTGGATTTTTTTTTTTCCGTTTTTTCCGTCAGGACCACTTAAAGACCCTTAAAATGCAGGCCTGAGTCTTTAAATAAAAATGTAAAACAAAGAAATAAATAAGTTGTTGTTCAGAGTAGCACTTATTTTATTTATTTATTATTATTATGATCATGATCATTATTATTATTTTACAATAAATCTGCAATATCACGGTGCCTCATACACTGGCACTACATTATTACTTACCGTGATATGAAAACAAATTGCATGTTCACTCGATCACATCTGTAAAGCATGTGTTAACATGTTGCATGGAAGGTAGGAATGTCTCACCCCCCCCCTTGTTCATTTACACCCCCTCACCTCCCCCTCCTCCTTCCCACCCTCACCCCCATCTGCTTCATCTTCTGTCTCGTGTATCATATATCGTTAAGGTGTGGACAAGGTTGTACGTGGCTTGCAGTGTTTTCTAACGATAAATAAATGTAGGCTAATTTCCAAAGTGCAGACAAACAAGCCACAAGCGATGAGGGACCGACTTTCTTTTGTAATGATTGTAAGAAGCAGGATCTAATGAGCCAGACGCAAATCAAGGGTTCATTATAATAAAAAAGATGTTGCCTTTTTTTTTAATAGTAATGAAACCGCTTTTATTGTCTAATGTAGGCACATTTTTTTTCTCTGAAAGGTTTTGTAAAAACATTTACTGTACATCCCCTCCAAATATAGTTTTATTTAAATAGATATTCCTTTATTCGACTCGTTCCAAATAAATTCAATTCAATTCGATTTTATCTGTATAGCACTTTTAACAATTGACGCAAATCAGCTTTACACACTAATAAGAATTATTTAAGTTTGTATAAAATGTGAATGTGTATGAATCAAAATGATAAGACTGTCCCTGATGAGCAAGCCGAGGACGACGGCGACGGTGGCAAGGAAAAACTCCTTGAGAGGGTAAAAGGAAGAAACCTTGAGAGGAAAGATGTATATGGAAAGATAGAAGGATAGATATGGAAGGAAAGAGGCAGGACAGTGGTGTCTTACCGGTTAAGGCTGATGATTACTGAGCAGAAGGTCAGGGGTTGAATCCCCGGGACTGTTGGTGCCCTTGAGCAAGGCACTTAACCCTTCCTTTTCCATGTCATGGCTGACCCTGCACTCTGACCCCAGCTTCCTAACAAGCTGGGATATGAAAAAAGAATTTCCCACTCCTGTAGTTTTCAAAGTGACTTAAACATCTGGATCCATCTTTCCTTAATATTTATTTATCAAATTTAATTTTTTATATTTTTTTGTTGTTTCACTGAAACCTTTTCTCTTATTTCTAAAATAATCTTTTAAACTAAAAACAAAAGATTTAGACCTAACAGCACTCAACTTTATTCTTAATCTGACCTTAGTAGTCTATCAGAACGTTCTTACTGTAGCACTTAAGGAGGAAATCATCTCTGCATGTAACATCGGTTCTTACACATTAAGACCTTCCAGTGCATTTAGCATATACAGTACAGAAGGCTAAGGCTATCAATTTAGTGCCATTGCTTTTATTTATACTGTACATTTAAATCATTCTTTGCCTATTGAGTTAGACTTTTTTTTAAATAAAGCCTTAATTTAGAATCTCAGCATGAACCAGAGCAGATGATGGGAAAAGCTGTTGTTGGTGCCTCTTTCACAGGTCTGGGATTTGTACTCTTATTTCCCCATCCGCAAACTCCACATCTATCCAGCAATCCGCACGGCTGGTCCCGTTGTTTCTGGACTTGTGCATTAAACATCTTGTCTAATGTACATTTTTTTTTTGTCCACTATTTCCACAGCGCCAGTGTTTTATTTCGGAGACACAGAGTACCACGTGGACGAGAGCGACGGTTATGTGGAGGTACGGGTTTGGAGAACGGGATCCGATCTGTCCAAGACGGGAACGGTTACGGTGCGTTCCAGAAAAACAGACCCCGTTTCAGCGGAAGGTATGTGGATTTCAAAGCGGGAACGAAGAGATTTTAAATACAGTCCTGTTTGATTGTTTATAATATTTTGGTGATGTTTAAGCTGTAGGTGTTTTGAGTAGTAGCTACATTTTTTTCATTAATTGATCACATATCGGATCAGGTAAACAAACCAGATGTAAACGATGGACGCATAAATGAAGAGAGAATCAATTAGTTTGTCCACCAGAGGTCGAATATACAGTACTGTATGTTCAGTATATTCAAGTATTAAAAAGTAAATGTTAATAAGTAATCAAATTAAGCTCATCATACTGTAGCATATGATCAAAGTACATGCTTTTTAATTCTTGTTTTTTTTTTCTGCACTGGTGAATATGATTGAATACTTTAGACTGAAATTTAAATAAAACACAACAAGAATCCATTCAATTGCATTAACATCCAGCTCACATCCATGAAGGAAAAAGGTATTCGATTGGTAGTTCTGAATTTAAAAAAGAATGATATTGATAAAGATTCCAAGGTGTTTTCCATTCTTGGTTTAAAATCATTTTTACATGATGCTTGTTACTGTTATTATTTATAATATAACTGGACTTCACGTGGATCCAAGGTTGCCCATAGACATACTGTCACACAGGATTTCAAGTACCCTTCTTTCTTTTTTCATTCCTTTTTTTTTTCACCGTGATAACCTTCTGGGCAAGTTTTTTTCCTTTTTCCATTTGTGGCCTTTTATCACTTTTTGTGTGTCTTGGTTTGAACTATCATCAGCCTACTTGCTCTCCCACTAGAGTAAATATTGCCTCTGCACTATCTAATCTGATGGTATAGACACACACACAACCACACATACTTACATGCACGCACCCACACACACACACACACACAGAACCACGGCAGGCTTAGCGTCATTTTGAAGAAACTAAGGGATTAAAGAGTACACTATCAACCGTACAGAGCACAAAACTCCAAAGCTGAGCAAATGAATAACTCCATCATAACTTCAAAGCTGCAATATCAGGTGCCAGAAAAGAAAAGCCCGAAAAGTGCAATCTTCCAGGAACACACTGGTTTTTTTTTTTTTTTTTCTATTTCGTCTCAGTTTTTTTTTTTTATTTCCTCTTCTCCCTTTCAGTTCACTGGTAAATTAGTCACTGCTTTGTGTTATTATTCACCAAAGGTTCTACCTCCTTTCTTACGAGTGAAATGGCGACGGTGAATTACACCTGTGGCAAAGAGACAAAAACGTGTAATATACTCCAGCATGAATATTCAGCATGAAAAACTTAACAGAGCATGTGGTTGTCACCTGCGAAGAATCTTGTCATGCAGGAATAAAATGCTAAGTCTCCCAGCATTTGGTTTAATTATCACTTAAAAAACAAACTCCCAGAGCTATCAGCTGCCTTAAGTGCGAAGACCTCTTTCTTTTTAAACACAGCATGTTAAAAACCAAATATATATATATATATATATATATATATATATATATATATATATTTTTTTTTTTTTTTTTTTTTTAATTTTTTTTTTAAATCCTTGATTTATTGTGTGTGGGGGGATTATTATTAAGAGTTTAAATGCCAAAATTCTTGTTGTTGTTGTTATTATTATTATTATTATTATTATTATTATGTTCTCTTAGTAGCTGGCATTTGTTACAGGATGAGTGGTATAGTACAGTATCATATGATATATTGATAATTTACATTGTTATCAGCCATAACATTTACACCACGACCACCAGGTAAACTAAACGTTGATCAACATTTATATACAACTAACCTGGTGAGGTTCATGGGCACCCAAGCCCATCCATGGCGGCTGGGATTAAGGCCAGCCCGTCTGGTCCATCCCCACAGAAAAAAACCATAAGGCACAAACCCCAGAAAAAAAGTCATTTCTTTCCATGACAGAAAGTCATTAGAAGACCCATTCCACCACAGCCCACCTCTCACGGGGCCAAAAAAACAGTATAAGGCTGCTGACCCAGCCTCCAAACTCCCCAGATCCCAATCTGATCGAGGATCTATGGGATCCACTGAGGCCCCACCCTTACAAACCCACAGCCCTCAAAACACCCACTACTACAGTATGTTCCTGATGCCAGAAACCACATCCCTCCCCCGGAGGTCAGGCTGGGACCTCAAGGGGAACCAAGGGGAACTAAGAACTTGGGTGGTTTTAATGTTATGGCTGATCGGTAAATAAATCTGTTAGGTTATTTTAGCATACAACATTTTTTCGTATAGTTTTATTCTACCTATAAGTTGTACTTGTAATGATTTAAAACCGTTCCACAATTATTCACACAACCATTGATGTCTGCCGCAGCTGGTGTAGACTACGTCGGAATCAGTAAGAACCTGGACTTTGCACCAGGCGTCACCATCCAGACGATCCGTGTCACTATTCTGGATGACCTGGGCCAGCCTGTACTGGAGGGGCCCGAGAGGTTCGAGCTCGTCCTTCGCATGCCCATGAACGGCATTCTGGGAGAGCCAAGCAAAGCCACCGTTTTCATCAACGACTCCGTGTCAGATTGTAAGTATGAGGCAGAAGTGTCTTGGAGAAGTCTGGCAATGAACAGAACGCAGTCATGATAGTTATTCAGTGTTTTAGAGGGGGGGCGGGTGGGGGAGTAATGACTGTGGTGTAATTTTCTTTCTTGATTAATATTCCCTGTAAATGTATTTAAAGAAATAATTAAGCAGGTTTATCCGTGTTGCCCGCACAGTGCCGAAGGTGCAGTTCCGCGATGCTAAATACACAGGTAACGAGAACGATGGAAAGATTACGGCTATTATTTACCGCAGTGGAGATCTGAGGTTCAAATCCAGCGTACGCTGCTACAGCCGTCAGGGTTCCGCTCAGGTCATGATGGACTTCAACGAGAGACCCAACACGGACGCTTCTGTCATCACATTTCTGCCAGGTCAGTACCACTGCTACCCTTACAGCGTGGTGATCCAGCCGTGCCATTTCCAGAGTTAAAGCTTTTCAGTGGATTTGGATAGGGATAAGTTTTATTATAATTGATTTATTATGATTTGTTTAAATTACATTTAACAGAAAACTAAAACAGTTTTAAACACAGCTCTATTTACACTTGTATCTAAATGTCTTCTAAAGTATTCATTTTTTTTTATCAAAATTTGATGCTTTGTCATAATATTGAGTAAAAAAAAAAGTCCACTAGTGTTATTGTATCTGCTACTATAGATCACATGGTTTAGTTTTATAGCATGAGAACTCATCATAGGCATCAAACTATCAAGTATATATTCAGGTTTTCATTACTCAGTGTCTTGCAGTATTTGTGTAGTGTCTTTACTTCATGGTCCTTCTTTTCGGTTCTCACTCTCTGACTGTGTGTGATTGTGTTTAGGGGAAGTAGAGAAGCCCTGTGTTCTCATTCTTGTCGATGACACGGAACACGAAGAGGTGGAGGAGCTCCGGTTGGTCCTGGGGAGCCCTAAAAGCGAGTCTCCTTTCGGGGGGGCGTCTATAGGAGTTCAAAATGAGACACTCATCAAGATTAAGGATGATGCTGATAGTAAGCTTTTTTTATTGGTATTGTTTTTAATATATATATTTTTAAACCAGAAACTGGGGCTTCATTCTGTAAGTCTCAGAGATAAGAGTGAAGAAGAAGCAAAAAGTTATGTTATGGTTCGAGACTTTGGTTGGGTGGTATGATGGTGTAAGTTAATGATATTGTAAATACATAGCTATGCGGGCTGCATGGTTTTGGTTATAAGTTTATGTTCTACATAAACCAGTAAGACATTTAGTTATCTATATTTCTATGACGAGGGTTCAAGTTATACTCTGACTTTTAATTTGTGCAGAATAACAGGTTATAAGAGTAAAAACTTTATTTCTTTATATAATCCTCTGCTACACTACTGCAATTATACCCAGGGTTTCACTAGTACTTGGACACCATTAAGGTAGAACTTTTTCTCGTTACATGATCAGACCGCTTGTTTCATGTCATCTTTACTGCTGAAAAACTCGCTCTTTCCTATAATAAAAAAAAAAAGGAGGACTGGTTTGATCACAAAAAAAAAGTTCTGTTTTTGCAGGTCTATGCACAACCTTATACTGTCCACAGGGCCACTTTTACAAGAATTTCGGCTGATACAGTCCTGACCTTGCTCCAAGCCATTTCCACATGTTTGGGCCATTAAAGGAGTGATTGTCCAGAATAAGGGAATGCAGTTATGCAGTAAAAACTGCCTTTATTTCTCTATAATCCCCTGCTTCACTAATGCACTTATCCCAGCTTTTTATCCATAGTGCTTGAATACCATCAAGGTAAAAAGTTTTCTTGGTACACCGGAGCCATGATCAGACTGTCTGATTCACGTTTGAAGCGCTGGCCTCCCAGGAACTCCTTTAATGTCCCGAACATGTGGCTTGGCGCGAAGTAAGGACTGGACGGTGGGTTGTGGCAAAAACTCTCAGTCGAGTTCATGTAATGTGCAAGTAGTGTTTGTGAACGATTGTGTGTACAGTCCTCACAGACAGATGCGTCTCTTCTACAAGTTGTTGAGAAGCTATCCATTGATTTTCGAAGGTTAAGTGTTCCATTCGCTGAATGTTCAGTGGGCTCTGACCCACCTCGGCCAGGATCATCTTTTGGCCTTCTTTTAAAACGTTTCACTAAAACCATTCAAAGAGTCTCATCACCGTACTGTGCTTGAAGTCTTCTGTAAATGTCAATCGATTTTACGCCTTCAATCATGTGAAATTTTCCCGGTTTGACCCGAACGTCTCTCGGCTATTGTATTTAACCTCAAGTGTAGAAGAAATGAAAAGGAAAAGCAAGGCATGTTAATTTAAAAAGTCTGCATGCTTTTTAACGAAACTCACGTATTTTTTTACTTAGAAGTTGGACCACGATTCTCATTTATACTTCTCCGAGAGACCACTTTTTTTTTGTAGTAACCGATAATTTATTATTCAGTCCATATTATTCAGTACATTATTAAATATTTGTTTAGTCAGACTGGACAAATTAGTTTCTTTCCACTGCACATGGGCTCGTGGTCTGCTTGAGAATTCATTCACAGCTTAATGTTCCAACACTGTTTCTCCTTGGACCTGTACGTGAGGTTATGTGGAACATCTTTAGTTATTGGTTTAAGCGAATAAAAAGAATAATGGTACTTCGTTTTGTTTAATGGTTTCCTGAATGCAAATGCTTCCGAATCGACCCTGGGCCTGAATTAAATCTCACTGAGAAACTAATCAAGAGCATGGTTTTAAGGCGATCTTTAGAATCGAGCGAGCATGTATCAGAAGCTCGCTGTTTCAAATCCCATTAGGTATCTGAGGGTGGTATGTACGCTTTAAACTGGGAGGGGTTGTCAGCATTACGTTGCTAGATTAATACCAGTCTGGCGTGATGCCCTTAGGCAAGGCACCTTACTCCGTTTTCGCCTTGTTTATTTTGATCTGTTAAAAAGTATGCACACCGGTAGTCAGCAGCGTTTCCATCACGAAATGGATCAATAAAAAAATTTTGTCTGTGGTTATTAGTATGCTAGTGATGATGTAAGTCTGCCCTCACCACCATGGAAAGTCCTAAAGAGTTGGGATTTATTAATGATGGATCACTTTATCATAAAGTCTTGATGGATCTGTACGTTATGGATTTCACAAAGAGACAAGACGGTACGAGAAGTCTGTGTATTAAAAGTCTTTTTAATGCAGCTGTAAATTCACTTATAATTATTTTTATAGTCCATTATCACTTTGTGGCGGTTTGCCTTCCATGATTTCTGACGGTTGCCGTACCTGGTATTAATCCGAGTGAACTGATTGAATTCTGACAGCCTTAATTATCAAGTAGAGCTCCGTGAACTCTCACACACACACCATCAACTCTGTTACCTTTTTTCAGGACTTTATACTTTCTGACGCAAATGCAAGAACTTGTAGTTATGAACTTTTAATGTTTGCCGACGATATTAAAAAGCTGGTGGAGGCTGAAGACCACACAAGCCTGTGGGTGAATATGAGCAGCGGTTTACAGAAAAGCTTCTTCGAATTCCAATGTCAGATTCATCCACAGTTAGCATCATCCTTAAAGGTCCTGCAGATATACAGATATATTGACACCAATCGACCATAACATTGTAATCACCTGCCTAATACTGTGTAGATTGTTTTTACAACAGCGATGCACTGTTTGTTGTGACGCCTTTCTATCACAACCAGCATTAACCTTTTCATCATTTTGAACCACAGTAGCCACTCTACTGGATCGGACTACAAGGGCCTGCCTTTACTCCCCACATGCATCATTAATCCTTGGCCACCCATGACCATGTCGCCAGTTCAGCGGTTTTCCTTCCTTGGATCACTTTTGGTATGTTCTGACCACTGCGGACCAGGAACATCCCATAAAAGCTGCAGGTTTGGAGTTGTTTCGACCCAGTCCTCTAGGCTTCGCAATCTGCACCTGATCAAAGTCACGCTTCGCCCACCAACGATTTAAAAAATTTAGCTACTGTGAAAAGGGCCAAATTGGGATGGCTAGCCAACTGGATCAGAGCAACTTCAAAACTGCAGCTCTTGTGAAATGTTCCTAGGCTGGAAAACTGGTGAACTGATGACCTGGACTTCATTATGAAGGCTTGATAGAGCTGCTCTGGTTCATGGCTGGCCAATGCCCACTGATGGACATGGGGAGTGAAGGCTGGCCCGTGTATTCCGATCCAATGGAAGAGCTCCTGCAGCTTAAATTAAAGAAAAGGTTAATGCTGGGTCCTATTGAAAGGTGTCAAGACACACAGGTTATTACTGTTTTGGTGGCCAAAATGGGGGACAACTGTACTTAATATTAAGCGGTCATTATAATGTTATGCCTGATGAATGTGTGGTTGTATGTATATATATATAAAGCATCACAGTGCTTTGCTTTTTTAAATTCTTGATTGTATAGAAGTTATTAATTATTGTTCTTTTCATCTGTTTCAGCTATTAAAACTAAAATGCTAGCTCATTCACTAACACCTGTATAAAATATACTCTACATCAAGGAGCTTCAACTTCAGTCCTGGAGGGTCTGTGTCCGGCACAGTTTGTAATTAACCAACACCTACAGTAAACACACACACTGAATCTGGTAATTAACAGATTAGATAAATCAGCTGTGCTTGAGCAGAAGAATTTCCCAAGGACTTTAGTTGAAGATCTCTGCGTTCAGGACATTATAAACAGCAATTGTAGTAATAAACTGTTTTTTAAAATGCATGTTACTTACCTTCGAAATCATTTGAGGCTCCAAAGTGTCAGCTCTTAGAAGCGGTGAGTACATGCATGTATATTAAATATATATATATATAAACCAAAGCGTTCTTTCAAATCCCTATATGAAATATTCATCATAAGAAATACAAACACACCAAAGGACCCTTACTCTGCTTTAGCGTCAGCGCCAGATTTTTACCTTAAGCATTACGGAGAAGCTGTAGAGTACTTCAGACAGAGCAGTTCAGCAAATCAGGGAGTGTTCAAGCCGAAAAACATTTCACGTTCATTTTCTATGCACATTTCATTTTTCATGCACCTCCTGTCCCACAGAGGCCATCATCAGGTTCGGGGTTACCAAGTTCAGCGTGAGCGAACCCAGTGAGGCCGGGCAGGTGTCTGTGGTGAAGGTGCCAGTGCTGAGAGTGGGAGACACCTCCAAAGTGTCAGTGGTGCGAGTGCACACTAAAGACGGCTCTGCGACATCCGGAGAGGATTATCACCCGGTGTCAGAGGGTGAGAGAAAGCTAACACGCATGCACACATGGCTCATGGGTTATACACGGAGTCTTAATGAAATCAGTGCGAAAAGAGCATTTTAATAAGAGTTAAGTTGGAGACATTTTGAGAGGAAAAAAAAGACATCTTAGCAGTGCTTATTTTAATAATATGTCAAGTGAAATTTACGTTTTTTTACATTCATGTTGTTTACACTAGATGTGGATCTAGCAAAAGTATTTCACCTGACTGAGCCTGTGGAGCAGAGATAATAAATGTATAGGGGGAAAATTGAGACATAAATCAGGTTTCTAGATTTCTGCAGATGAGCTCAAGTGTTTTCTGTAGCAAATCTTCTTCATAGTTAATCCAATCACATGCATTTATGTAAATTATTGAGATGAAAGCAGCTAATTGGACGCGACACTACCCACAGAGATGATAGAGGAGAGGCTCTCTCACTTTTTCACCTCCCTATGGTGTGTTTTTAGTAAAGTGACGACATGACGTCTAAAAGAGAAAAAAAAAGTCGATACGAGTAAAAGAATGTTTAAATATATATGGAGAGAGACGTGTGCATTTTATAAGTAAAAATAAAGTCTCGGACGCATGGCTCATGGGTTATACAAAGATGTAGAAGTAATTATTTTCATCGTAATACTTCACCTTAAGGGTCCGGGTTCGATTTCCGCCTCGGGGTCCGTGTGCATGGAGTTTGCATGTTCTCCCTGCGCTTGGTGGGTTTCCTCTGGGTACTCCGGTTTCCTCCCACAGTCCAAAGATATGCAGCTTAGGCAAACTGGCGGTAAATTTAAAACTGGTATATTGTCCTAAATTGACAAGTTCCTTGAAGATGACAGTTAAAATTTAAATCTAAAAAAAAAACACATAAAGGAAATACAAGGAACATAAAAAGTTTTATTCCCAACACCAGCTGTATATATTTTTTTTCCCCTTGACAAGTCTGCGCAAGTGTAAGTTGATCTGGGAATAAAACCGAGCTTACGCTCAACATCACATGAGTCCTTATTACCCTTTTTGTAGATTTGTCGAGAACTCTTGTCAGGTATGCATAAAGTAAAGTAATTTTGAATTATTTAAAAGGTGATGTTGACAACACCGCGTAGCTGTAATGGATGCCGCAGCTCAGGTCCATAAAATTTCGACCGATCAGCAGTACACGAGTTCATATTAAGGTGCTTATTTTGCATGACTGATCTCCATATCACACTTCTCTTATTCCCCAGACGTGATATTCAAGCAAGGAGAAACGGAGCATGCGGTGGATGTCGAGATCCTGTACGACGGAGTGCGCGAGATGAGGGAAGCGTTCACGGTCCACCTGAAGCCAGATGAGAATATGGTGGCTGAGATTCAGGTGCTCAGTGAATATTGGACACAATTCACACACTTCATTTAGAATTAGTGTTGTTTTTTTTTAAGCCTGAAAGCACAACATGATTTCAGCATGGGCTGAGATTTTTTTCTTATTCCATATTTGAGTCGTCGATCTTCGTATGTAGGTAAGGTAAGACTTTACATTAATGGAAGCCTATTTTGCAATTTTTTTGTTAAAATTTAGAGGGGTCTCCAGTCTGTGCATGTACAAACAAAAAAAACATGGTGCCTTTGCCATTGTTGTATTGGCCTTGGCTTAAAGTAGTCAATTCCAATTGTGACCTCATATAAGAAGATCCCGCCCCCTCGGCTTATTACTCAGCTCTCGGAAGTAGCTCATTTAAACAGACACTGAAACATCATGTTTGGAAGAGAAGTGAAATGGAGTTAGATAGAGAGATTATGACACAATTTCAATTTCAGCTTGGGCACTCGTGCACACTCACAGACACACTCATAGACACACTCATAGACATGGACGCACTCGTAGACACGGATGCACTCGTAGACACAGACACACTCATAGACACACTCGTAGACCCGGACGCCCTCGTAGAAACGGGCACACTCATGGACACAGACACACTTATGGACACAGACACACTTATAAACACAGACACGCTCGTAGACACAGACACACTAATAGACACACTTATAGACACAGGCACACTCATAGACACACTCGTAGACCCGGACGCCCTCGTAGACCCGGACCCCCTCATGGACACAGACACACTCATGGACACAGACACACTCGTAGACACAGACACACTCGTAGACACGGACACACTAATAGACACACTTATAAACACAGACACACTCATAGACACAGACAAACACATGGACACACTCGTGGACACAGACATGCTCGTAGACACAGACACACTCATAGACACACTCGTAGACCCGGACGCCCTCGTAGACACGGACACACTCATGGACACAGACACACTTATGGACACAGACACACTCATAAACACAGACACGCTCGTAGACACAGACACACTAATAGACACACTTATAGACACAGACACACTCATAGACACACTCGTAGACCCGGACGCCCTCGTAGACCCGGACCCCCTCATGGACACAGACACACTCATGGACACAGACACACTCGTAGACACAGACACACTCGTAGACACGGACACACTAATAGACACACTTATAAACACAGACACACTCATAGACACAGACAAACACATGGACACACTCGTGAACACAGACATGCTCGTAGACACAGACACACTCATAGACACACTCGTAGACCCGGACGCCCTCGTAGACACGGACACACTCATGGACACAGACACACTTATGGACACAGACACACTCATAAACACAGACACGCTCGTAGACACAGACACACTAATAGACACACTTATAGACACAGACACACTCATAGACACACTCGTAGACCCGGACGCCCTCGTAGACCCGGACCCCCTCATGGACACAGACACACTCATGGACACAGACACACTCGTAGACACAGACACACTCGTAGACACGGACACACTAATAGACACACTTATAAACACAGACACACTCATAGACACAGACAAACACATGGACACACTCGTGGACACAGACATGCTCGTAGACACAGACACACTCATAGACACACTCGTAGACACAGACACACTCATAGACACAGACACACTTGTAGACCTGGACACACTCACAGACACACTCCTAGACACGGACGCACTCGCAGACATGGATACACTTGTAGACACGGACACACTCGTGAACACGGACACACTCGTGGACACAGACACACTCTTAGACACAGACAAGCTCGTAGACAAAGACACACTCATAGACACACTCGAAGACACAGACACACTCGTAGACCCGGACACACTCACAGACACACTCGTAGACACGGACGCACTCGTAGACACGGACACACTCGTAGACACAGACACCCTCAAACACAGACACACTCATGGACACAGACACACTTATGGACACAGACACACTCATAAACACAGACACGCTCGTAGACACAGACACACTAATAGACACACTTATAGACACAGACACACTCATAGACACACTCGTAGACACGGATGCACTCGTAGACACACTCATAGACACACTCGTAGACCCAGACGCCCTCGTAGACACGGACACACTCATGGACACAGACACACTTATGGACACAGACACACTCATAAACACAGACACGCTCGTAGACACAGACACACTAATAGACACACTTATAGACACAGACACACTCATAGACACACTCGTAGACCCGGACCCCCTCATGGACACAGACACACTCATGGACACAGACACACTCGTAGACACAGACACACTCGTAGACACGGACACACTAATAGACACACTTATAAACACAGACACACTCATAGACACAGACAAACACATGGACACACTCGTGGACACAGACATGCTCGTAGACACAGACACACTCATAGACACACTCGTAGACACAGACACACTCATAGACACAGACACACTCGTAGACCTGGACACACTTACAGACACACTCCTAGACACGGACGCACTCGCAGACATGGATACACTTGTAGACACGGACACACTCGTGAACACGGACACACTCGTGGACACAGACACACTCTTAGACACAGACAAGCTCGTAGACAAAGACACACTCATAGACACACCCGAAGACACAGACACACTCGTAGACCCGGACACACTCACAGACACACTCGTAGACACGGACGCACTCGTAGACACGGACACACTCGTAGACACAGACACACTCAAACACAGACACACTCATGGACACAGACACACTTATGGACACAGACACACTCATAAACACAGACACGCTCGTAGACACAGACACACTAATAGACACACTTATAGACACAGACACACTCATAGACACACTCGTAGACACGGATGCACTCGTAGACACACTCATAGACACACTCGTAGACCCGGACGCCCTCGTAGACACGGACACACTCATGGACACAGACACACTCTTAGACACAGACAAGCTCGTAGACAAAGACACACTCATAGACACACCCGAAGACACAGACACACTCGTAGACCCGGACACACTCACAGACACACTCGTAGACACGGACGCACTCGTAGACACGGACACACTCGTAGACACAGACACACTCAAACACAGACACACTCATGGACACAGACACACTTATGGACACAGACACACTCATAAACACAGACACGCTCGTAGACACAGACACACTAATAGACACACTTATAGACACAGACACACTCATAGACACACTCGTAGACACGGATGCACTCGTAGACACACTCATAGACACACTCGTAGACCCGGACGCCCTCGTAGACACGGACACACTCATGGACACAGACACACTTATGGACACAGACACACTCATAAACACAGACACGCTCGTAGACACAGACACACTAATAGACACACTTATAGACACAGACACACTCATAGACACACTCGTAGACCCGGACGCCCTCGTAGACCCGGACCCCCTCATGGACACAGACACACTCATGGACACAGACACACTCATGGACACAGACACACTCGTAGACACAGACACACTCGTAGACACGGACACACTAATAGACACACTTATAAACACAGACACACTCATAGACACAGACAAACACATGGACACACTCGTGGACACAGACATGCTCGTAGACACAGACACACTCATAGACACACTCGTAGACACAGACACACTCATAGACACAGACACACTCGTAGACCTAGACACACTCACAGACACACTCCTAGACACGGTCGCACTCGCAGACATGGATACACTTGTAGACACGGACACACTCGTGGACACAGACACACTCTTAGACACAGACAAGCTCGTAGACAAAGACACACTCATAGACACACTCGAAGACACAGACACACTCGTAGACCCGGACACACTCACAGACACACTCAGAGACACGAATGCACTTGTAGACACGGACACACTCACAGACATACTTGTACACACAGACACACTCGTAGACACAGACATATACCGACATACACAGATATACGACACACACAACCAAAATCCAAAATAATGCCTACAAACTTCAGGAAAAAAACAAATAGTATGATGTGTCTTATATTAATATGATTATGATAATATTATCATATAACATTGTATTTTATAAATACAAATGAATACAGTTAGTCTTAAAATGTTGGAAAAGTTTCTCTTTTCCTGAAGTGTGAATACATTTTTTTTTTAAATAAAAATTTGTATGTGTAAGTAAATATTTAATTATCGCACTGCTAAGGTTCACACCTTAAACGTAAGGAATAAAACATAACAGTTTATGTGTAAAGATGTTTTAACATTGCGTTCTGAAGTGTTGTAGCTTTTCTTTTTTCTTTTTTTTTTACCCAAAGCATTTTGTCAATGCTGACTTTTAAAAAACATGCTATATTTATCACTATATCCGTTCATAATTATATACAATGCTGTAATGTATGCAAAATATTAAAAACGTTACTGTTTTATTAAATGTTTAGCAATCAATTTATGTCGTGCATCTGATTTACTGATTCAAGGCCCTGTGTAAGTCTTTGGTATAGAAACTGTAATGAATATCCAGTATTTATAAAACTGCATCGCTGGAGCAGTTGTCAGAAGTAAAATAAAAACGAATGAACCTTTTGGAAATCAGAAACCCGAATTGCTGAATAACTCGTATTGTTCTTATGCAGATGACCAAAGCTATCATTTACATCGAGGAGGGAAACAGCATGGCAGATGTCACGTTCCCCTCAGTGCCTGTGGTCATATCGCTGCTGCATTACGATGACGCAGTCGGGGCCCCAGAGAGCCGACCACCCGCTGGCTACCCAGTCATCTGCGTCACGGTGTGTACCAAATCCTTCACCCCATCATCTGTGTCGCACTTTGTATTGAATTAAGTATCTGTACATTGTGTCTATCAGAGTCACAACCTCATCAGTTGCATCGCTGCATGTCAGTCTCGCTACGTCACGTGTCACGTCGGACTTGTCACAATGTCTGGCTCTCAATACAATGTAGTTTCTTTCACGAAGCATCACTCTCACTCCCTCAGTGACTTTGTCCCTGTAAAACTTTCATGTCATCTTTGTCATAGTGTGTCACTTTGACTACCTTGTCACCTGGCACAGTCTCTCTCTCTCTCTCTCTCTCTGCATCGCTCTCAACACCATGTCATCTGTGTCATTGCTTGTCACATCTATTTCCCTATTGCTGTGTCACTACAACTTTCCCTACCTTGTCATTGGTATTACAGCGTACATAAAAACCTTAAGCTTTTATTTTTATTACCTTGTCATTTGCATCACATGTCACACTTATACCCAGTAACGTCATAAATAAATGGGTGTTATCACGCTCATTGTCTTGACATTTGTGTCACTTTCACACTTTCTCCATCCCTTCTCTATCACCCTGCCATCTGTGTAATTCTCTTACTGCTTTAACTGTCGTGAGTTTATCTTGCTCACTACTGTAGGGTTTCAGCTCTGGTTCAGAGGTAAATCGAATCTTTAAGGATTCGGGTTAATTTCATCCAACTGAATTAAAATTTATAATATACACTTTATCGACTACCCGTCCAGCATTCAGTACAGTAGATTTGGTGTATCTTACCAGCTCTGCTCATCACGTTGCCACCGATGATAACAAAATCTACTATTTAGCAATTATGGCAACGTAACATAAGATCTGGGCAAATATTTAGACTTTAAAATACACAACCGACTAATCTATGATACATTAAACTACGCTACTTAAACACGCACACAAAAAGTTTAAGAGTGAAAGTTAAATGGAGTTTTCTAGTATTGTTTACTAGACCTGAGAAAGTTACAAGAGCAGTTACAAGAGCAGGGTGTAATCTTATGGTTGAGTTATGTAGCGAGCACCAGTTTCAGCACGGTATAAAGCTTTGCTTGTTTACTCGTGTTGCGTGGCAGTGCGGTCTTCCCCTTTGATTCACCTTTAGTGGTAGGGAATCACAGCGTTGCTGATTGGCTGGCGCTCTGATGCTGGGGTGACGTCTCTCGGGGAAGCCTTTTAGTGCTGCGTTGGTTGCTTGGTTACTGGCGGCGGAGCTCTGGCACTTCTTCTATGAATTCTTCGTTGCAGGACTTTGAAGTTCTGGTTTCTTGATGGTTTCGGAGAGCAGATGAGCAGTTTGCTTGCCGGTGAGATGCAGGGCGAAAGTTGACGGTGGAAGAGCGATGAAGGAGCTTGCTTCAACCTGTAAGCGACTTTCAGCCGTTGGATGACGGTCAGTCGTTGGATGACGTGACGATGTGCTCGGACCCTGGGGTTTTAACCCTTTACTGTAGGTCCGTCCCACGGATGTTTCTTGCTGTATGCCTCTTCGTTCATACATCCTGTGTCCTGGAGTCAATGAGAGTGAGACTCAGTGGTTCCCCTCCCCAACTCATGGTGAAGCCGTAAAATTGCCGACTTTGTTTAGAAGATCGGCGATTCACACCATTGTATTTGGGTGTAAAGTTTGCGACATCTGGTGTTAGTGTAGCTCCAGGCACAGCGGGGCTTCCTGTCCCATGCCTGGTTAAGCTTCCCGCGACTTTGTTTTACAGACGCTCCTTTATGTTCGCGGATGCGCTCCTTTAAGTTCACGTTGCGCGATAAGGTTATCAGGACGCCGCCAGTCGTCATACTGTATGCGTCACTGTATGGATGGAAACTGTATATTTCACTCTTACTTCCTGTCATATGTGTTACTGTATATCACTCTCACATCCTGTAATATATGTCACTGTATATCACTCTCACATCCTGTAATATACGTCACTGTATATCACTCCCGCTTCCTGTCATATGCGTCACTGTATATCACTCTCACATCCTGTAATATATGTCACTGTATATCACTCCCACTTCCTGTAATATACGTCACTGTATATCACTCCCGCTTCCTGTCATATGCGTCACTGTATATCACTCTCACATCCTGTAATATACGTCACTGTATATAACTCCCGCTTCCTGTCATATGCGTCACTGTATATCACTCTCACATCCTGTAATATAGGTTACTGTATATTACTCTTACTTCCTGTAATATACGTCACTGTATATCACTCTCACTTACTGCCATATGCGTCACTGTATATCACTCTCACTTACTGCCATATGCGTCACTGTATATCACTCTCACATCCTGTAATATACGTCACCATATATCACTCCCACTTCCCGTCATATGCGTCACTGTATATCACTCTCACATCCTGTCATATGCGTCACTGTACTGTATATCACTCTCACATCCTGTAATATACATCACTGTATATCACTCTCACATCCTGTCATATGTGTCACTGTATATCACTCTCACATTCTGTAATATATGTTACTGTATATCACTCTTACTTCCTGTAATATACGTCACTGTATATCACTCTCACTTCCTGTCATATGCGTCACTGTATATCACTCTCACATCCTGTAATATACGTCACTGTATATCACTCTTACTTTCTGTAATATACGTCACTGTATATCACTCTCACATCCTGTCATATGCGTCACTGTATATCACTCTCACATCCTGTAATATACGTCACTGTATATCACTCTTACTTTCTGTAATATACGTCACTGTATATCACTCTCACATCCTGTCATATACGTCACCATATATCACTCCCACTTCCCGTCATATGCGTCACTGTACTGTATATCACTCTCACATCCTGTCATATGCGTCACTGTACTGTATATCACTCTCACATCCTGTAATATACATTACTGTATATCACTCTCACATCCTGTCATATGTGTCACTGTATATCACTCTTACATCCTGTAATATACGTCACTGTATATCACTCTCACTTACTGCCATATGCGTCACTGTATATCACTCTCACATCCTGTAATATACGTCACTGTATATCACTCTCACATCCTGTCATATGCGTCACCATATATCACTCTCACATCCTGTAATATACGTCACTGTATATCACTCTCACATCCTGTAATATACGTCACCATATATCACTCCCACTTCCCGTCATATGCGTCACTGTATATCACTCTCACATCCTGTAATATACATTACTGTATATCACTCTCACATCCTGTAATATACGTCACTGTATATCACTCTCACATCCTGTAATATACGTCACTGTATATCACTCTCACATCCTGTATTATACGTCACTGTATATCACTCTCACATCCTGTTATATACGTCACTGTATATCACTCTCACATCCTGTCATATGTGTCACTGTATATCACTCTCACATCCTGTAATATACATCACTGTATATCACTCTCACATCCTGTCATATGTGTCACTGTATATCACTCTCACATTCTGTAATATGTGTCACTGTATATCACTCTTACTTCCTGTAATATACGTCACTGTATATCACTCTCACTTCCTGTCATATGCGTCACTGTATATCACTCTCACATCCTGTAATATACGTCACTGTATATCACTCTTACTTTCTGTAATATACGTCACTGTATATCACTCTCACATCCTGTCATATGCGTCACTGTATATCACTCTCACATCCTGTAATATACGTCACTGTATATCACTTTTACTTTCTGTAATATACGTCACTGTATATCACTCTCACATCCTGTCATATACGTCACCATATATCACTCCCACTTCCCGTCATATGCGTCACTGTACTGTATATCACTCTCACATCCTGTCATATGCGTCACTGTACTGTATATCACTCTCACATCCTGTAATATACATTACTGTATATCACTCTCACATCCTGTCATATGTGTCACTGTATATCACTCTTACATCCTGTAATATACGTCACTGTATATCACTCTCACTTACTGCCATATGCGTCACTGTATATCACTCTCACATCCTGTAATATACGTCACTGTATATCACTCTCACATCCTGTCATATGCGTCACCATATATCACTCTCACATCCTGTAATATACGTCACTGTATATCACTCTCACATCCTGTAATATACGTCACCATATATCACTCCCACTTCCCGTCATATGCGTCACTGTATATCACTCTCACATCCTGTAATATACATTACTGTATATCACTCTCACATCCTGTAATATACGTCACTGTATATCACTCTCACATCCTGTAATATACGTCACTGTATATCACTCTCACATCCTGTAATATACGTCACTGTATATCACTCTCACATCCTGTAATATACGTCACTGTATATCACTCTCACATCCTGTCATATGTGTCACTGTATATCACTCTCACATCCTGTCATATGCGTCACTGTATACAGTATCACTCTCACATCCTGTAATATGCGTCACTGTATATCACTCCCACTTCCTGTAATATACTTACTGTCATATGCGTCACTGTATATCACTCTCACATCCTGTAATATACGTCACTGTATATCACTCTCACATCCTGTCATATGCGTCACTGTATATCACTCTCACATCCTGTCATATGCGTCACTGTATATCACTCTCACATCCTGTCATATGCGTCACTGTATATCACTCTCACATCCTGTCATATGCGTCACTGTATATCACTCTCACATCCTGTCATATGCGTCACTGTATATCACTCTCACATCCTGTCATATGCGTCACTGTATATCACTCTCACATCCTGTAATATATGTCACTGTATACCACTCTTACTTCCTGTAATATATGTCACTGTATATCACTCTCACATCCTGTCATATGCGTCACTGTATATCACTCTCACATCCTGTCATATGTGTCACTGTATATCACTCTCACATCCTGTCATATGCGTCACTGTATATCACTCTCACATCCTGTAATATACGTCACTGTATACCACTCTTACTTCCTGTAATATACGTCACTGTATATCACTCTCACATCCTGTCATATGCGTCACTGTATATCACTCTCACATCCTGTCATATGCGTCACTGTATACAGTATCTCTCTCACATCCTGTCATATGCGTCACTATATATCACTCTCACATCCTGTAATATACGTCACTATATATTACTTCCACTTCCTGTCACATGTGTCACTGTATATTACCTTGACTTCTGGTCATTGGCATGGCCGCATATTACTCTCACTACCCTGTTATAAGTGTTACTATATATCACTCTCACTTCCTGTCATATGCGCCACTGGATATCACTCTCACTACACTTTCATTGGCATCACTGTGCATTACTTTCACTACTCTGTCATCTGAGTCACTGTTTATTACTCTAACCTTCCCATCTTACACAGTAAGTCATAAAAATATATAATTATTTATCTGTTATTTTGTCGCTCTCAATATTTACCTTCACCAATATCTACCTATCCACATCACTGTATACTACTCCACCAGCCTTTCGCCTGCATCACTGATCATCTTCACACTTTTCTTAATATTAGTGCAAACTAAAACTATGTAAAGTGTAGGATTGTGGGTGTTACTGGATTGATAGACAGACTGATCTTTAGAGAGGCAGCCTCTTATCTTATGCATGCCATTTTTCTATTTTATTCATCTAAATTCTAATCACATTATTATCCCCTGATTAATTCATGCCCTGTTTATTCTTCAGTTTGATTACTAAAGTGCATTTTGATGTCAAATTATAGATTGTTTTTTTTTGTTTTCATTATTCTTCCTCTTCTTTCTTTTGCTTCCTTCATCATATTTTTAATAATGGTACAGTACTTGGGATATTATACTGATGTTGTTAATATTGGATTTGTGTTGACCTGAAGCGCTGGATGCAATCCAATTTAATATAGGTTTTCCGATTCCATCTGATCCACTTATAACTGTAATTAACCGTGTTCTTTACATAGCTCGGTGAGGGTTAGTATTTACAGCTCATTATCTGCTTCCAGACAATAACGCAGCATGAACCATTCGCAGTTCATGCTGCCAAGACCATATGTTTGGCATACGGCTCTTCCGAGCTCTTTCATCCTCTGAAACTTAAGCATGTAACTTCTGCATCTTCTGAAAATATCTCCTCTTTTTTTGTGTTTCTTTCTCCAGGCTTGCAATCCCAAATACCCAGACTTCGAGCGCACCGGCTCCATCTGTGCGAGCGAGCGCATCAACAACACGCTGACTCGTTATCGCTGGCTCGTTAGCGCCCCCGCAGGACCTGACGGTGTCACCAGCCCTATGAGGGAGGTCGACTTTGATACTTTCTTCACCTCGTCCAAACGCATCACGCTGGACTCGGTGTATTTCCAGGCAGGCTCACGCATTCAGTGCGCGGCCAGGGCTGTGAACTCCAACGGAGACGAGGGACTCGAGCTTAGCAGCGCCATTGTCTCCGCCAGTGTGGAGGAGGGTGGGTGCACAACACTACACTCAAACCGGTCACACAGACTGATTAAAAAAATTTATCCTAACAGGAAATGAGGCTTTAATTAGGCTAGGGTGGTTTTTACATTCCGTATGGTCTAATCCGTGTCCGGGAATCCAGCTCAGATAAAGCCTTGCATTGGGGAATCTCACTGTTGTTACAGCACTCTGACCATCCAGTGTTCGACTTTCAAATAACAAATCGTTCTTGAATGGAAACACTGGCACGGCTCTATATGCTTTCAGGTGATTGAGTGGAAGCTGATTGTTCTGTGTTATGCCAGGTTTGTGTCAGCCTCGTGTGATAGGCGCTGTAGGAGCCGAGCCTTTCTCCGCCAAGCTGCGCTACACCGGGCCTGAAGACCCACACCACCCCAACCTCATTAAACTCACCGTCACCATGCCACACATCGACGGTAAGGAAAAACCCACTTCGTACTCGACAAAGAACAAATTCTATTTTCTATTGCAGGGATCCTGGATGTCAATTAAATCTCAGGTTAACGTTAGTTTATCATCCATTATCGTTTCCATAGTAACACCTTACACAGGGACTTCTACTGTATGGCTTCTTTTTTTGTGTTGCAAACTTTTATTAAGCATCTTTGCATGGAGTATCCAGTGTCAGCGCGGTCAAAGGTAACTTTTTCAAAACTTTAAAACATAACTTTACTTTAAAACTTACATTTTTATTATACTTGAAAACGTTTACATAACTTTAGAACATATTGGATATGACACGGTGGTGTAGAGGTTAGCACTGTGTCCAGGTACCTCCAGGGTCACGGGTTCGATTCTCACCTGTGTGCATGTGGAGTTTGCATTTTTTTTTTTTGCATCTATAGTCTGTGAATGAGAGTGCGTGTGTGTGCCCTGCAATGGATTGGCACACTTTGTGCCCGAAGTCTCCTGGGATACACTCAAGGCAAACCTGTTCTGGATAGGTGGTGAATAAATAAATAAAAAAAATTTTTTTTTTAAGTACAAAATGAAAAAATACTGATAAATGATTATGGATGGATGGATGGATGTCTTATATACTTGGTGTACAGAAGGTAAAAGCTGATAGCTTTGCAGTCTAGTGCTAAAGCTTTGTATTATTCGCCCTTTTCTATACATCACTACATGTTGATTGGTGATCTCGGATGGAATTGAATGTGTATGCTTATCAGGTTTTACAATAAAAAGCAACAATTAGAGTTTAATTTTCTAGCCGAAGTAAGTCAAGGTGACTTGCTATGATTTCTGAAATAATCCTTTAATCCTGAAGACATTCATCTCGGTACCTTCATCGGTTTATCAGCTAAGCATGGCAAAATGATTCCAAGGGATTCAGCATTTTATTATAACCCAAGTCCTGTCACCTTGCCTTACCCCTCACCCTGTGTACACATTTGAAACCATTCCATTTCTCGAAATGTTTAGTATTATTCTAATAGCAAAAAAAAAAAAAAAAAAAAACATACTGATTTAAATCTTGCACTCACTTTCCTGCATTAGCAAAATCATAAAGCTGCTCTAAAGTCTACGTTTGTGTTTGCGTGCGTGTGGAGTCGTCTGAACCCGTGGGTGTGTGTGTGTGTGTTTGTGTTCTTGGGAGGTAGAGGGGGTTTCTTCATATTTTCAAAATGTTTTTATTTTTCCCTAAGATTATTTTTATTTCCCTGCGATCTAGGTATGCTCCCTGTGGTCTCCACCCGTCCACTCTCCAACTTCGAGCTGACACTCAGTCCAGACGGCACCCGCGTTGGAAATCATCGCTGCTCGAACCTGTTGGACTTCAGCGAGGTCCGCACGCGTCACGGTTTCATCACCGCCGCCACCCGTAACCCTGAGGCCATCGGGGGCACGGCACCCTACCAGTACAGCGCCACCTTAAGGGGGGAGAGCACGCTGCGCTTCTACCGCAATCTTCACCTCGAGGCTTGCCTCTGGGAGTTTGTCAGTTATTACGACATGTCCGAGCTGCTGAGTGACTGTGGAGGGACAATCGGGACAGACGGGCAGGTAAGGGTTTCGTTTTTTTTGTTTTTTTGTTGTTGTTTTATTTTACTTTAGTCCTATCTACCCATTTGCAATGTTTCTAGACCTGATTAAAAGTATAATGTACTAAAGGCAATATTGGATTCTTGTTCACAGTCTTCTGGTTCCTTTTTTTTTTGGACGAGAAATTAGAACAGATGTTCTTTCTAAAAGGCAAATGAGGAGGGTTGAGAGAGGGGGGGTGAGGTCTGTTTTTGGGGCAGCTCGTCACAATCTTTATTAAAGGTTCAATTCACATAATAGACAACAAACAAATACTGTACATAATCCTAATGTACAAAGGGTTTATTACATTTTTATTTATGAATTGTATTAAACTGTCGTATTGTGTGTTGAATTTTTAAGTTTCAAATATAATGTATATTTATATACGCACAAGGGTGAGTCAAAAATTATCCGCACTCTGGTTATATTAATAGCTATATTCCAAGCTAGTGTCTCCCCGGTCACGGCTGTGCAGCTGTAACCGAGTTATGTCAGTTGATTTGAAAGTGCGGTGCGAGCAAAACTTACCGTGAAAAGATTGACTGGGAAGATGAGCAGCCTGCAGTGATTTGTTTCTTTTATTTGGTCTGAGGGTGCACCGAAGGGCATTAACAGAAGAGTTTGGATATCTGAAAACAAAATTTGGGCCGATACTTCAATAAATTACTGGTGACGAGACCTGGATTCATCACTACGAGCCAGAGTGTGGAAGGGAAACATCCTCAATCAACAAACAAGAAAACGTTCAAAGGTGAAAATTCATCAATGCTTACAGTTTTCTGGGATTCCCAAGCGCCAGTACTGAAACATTATCAGGAAAAAAGGTTCAACAATCAACGGTGCACGTTACAGTGAGATGATTATTGAAGAGCTGAAGCCTGGAGGACTGATATCCAAGGGCGTCGTGATCTCGCGTGGCGACGCACGTCCGCACACTTCTGCCCAGAGTGTCGACAGTGTCGTATTGAGGTGTTAAATCATCCTCCCGATAGTCCTGATCTCACTCCATCTGACTTTCACCTGGATCTATTTATTTATTTATTTATTTCCCTAGAATTTTAATTCAGCTTTGGTGAAAATGTTACAGAAACTTTATAGTATGTATATAATATATCTGTAAAATTACAATTCGTTTATTTTTTTTTTTTTTAAATAGCTGTCACATCATGCATCAGAAAACTTTATTAGGAGTCTAAGAGGAGTGGTTCTCCTTTAACAGAAGGCCTTTTGTAATGATGAGCTTCTTGTTGTTCACCCATAAGGTAATTATACAGTACATACTGTATATAATTTATTCACACACTCATTCATACCTGGGGCATACGAGTGAGTGGATTAGAAAACTTCTGCCTTGTTTTTTGGAAGAGATCATTAGAACCCACAGGAAACCCATGTTAACCCAGAACCCTGTGAGTTGGCAGTTAATACCTACTGCGCCACTATGCCACCCAATGTGAACACAGTGGTTGTAAAAATGGCAGACTGCTCGATTTTACTGCCAGTAGCGTCCGCGTCATGCTATAAGCCCCGCTGCGGCTGCAACAGGAATTCCCCCTCGCTCATAAATAGACTTTGGGGATGTTTTTCTTCCTTTCCCGCACTCCTTTGTTTTACAGCTACACGGTGGCCCCTTAAACCGCTCTCCACACTGGGTACACACATGCCTCCGCCGGCCCGTCCTTTGGGCTCACCATGGAAACGGCTCCAAATTCTTCTCCTCGCAGTTAATTAATGGAGACGAGTGTCATAAAGGGATGGCTGAGTGCAAAGGCCAGGTTGTGTTAGCACAGACCTCATGGCACCGCAGTTTCTGATAGCGCACCTCCGTCTGCTGAAGAAGTGCCACAGACTACCCTCGTGCAAATGAATAGATGTGGAGCTGCTCTGTACATCACCTGGTAATCATTTCTGCAATATGGGAGTGTGCTGTGCTGACATGATATGCAAATGAGCGCAAAAATGTTGTCTTGTGTTCTTCCTGTGATTGGCAGCACAATCAGATAGACAGTGTGTTAAGTACAATCAGTGTGTAATAAAGATTCGGCTGGATAAATCAGGGTTTCAATCATTACGGGTTCACCAGAGGAGATTCAGTGCACCGCGAATCATGTATCACGATTGCATTATGTATTAAAATAATCTTTAAATATATATATATGCTGTATAGTTTTAATAGAGAAAGACATTACTGTGCACTTCATAGTATTGCAATATCTCAGTCAGGACAAAGCCGACTGTACTGAACAGATGATCAGATCCAAAGACTTGATTTATGATTATTATTAAACTAGCCCCAGTTTTCCAAAAAAAAGAGAGAAAAATCTACATTTCCATTGTCAGATTGATAATTGAGAATAAGAACTCACTTTTTAAGGGTTGGTTTGTAATTAATAAATAATCATTCCCTATTACATTTGTCTAATGGTTCATTTTTAATAATACTTTCTAGTCAAATACAATTATCCAATATATATTTATAGGATTTTAATACCGAATAAAGGTAAATATGAAGAATGACTTGTGCTAAAACCATACAAAGACTTGGACTAACACGCCATCTAGTGGTTGAGAATTTGCCATACATATAATGGCTCTGAATAAATAAAACACAAATCATGCATCTTGCAGCAAAATACCAGCGATTCATAATCTCTCCCTGTTTCAGGTGCTGAACCTGGTGCAGTCGTACGTGACGTTGCGCGTGCCGCTGTACGTGTCGTACGTGTTCCACTCTCCGGTGGGCGCTGGAGGCTGGCAGCACTTTGACCTGCAGTCCGAGCTCAGACTTACCTTCGTCTATGACACAGCCATCCTGTGGAGAGATGGCATCGGCAGCCCGCCTGAGGCCGAGCTACAAGGTCGAGAGAAACGCTGTTCTGTGGATAAAAATATGAACTAAACTACAGAATAGGATTATGGGGGGTATTATGTTGTGTTATACGTTATGTAACGTATTGAGCTTCTTTTGTGCGGCGACTCACATATAGCCACACTGACCTCAAATTATTATTTTTTTTTATTTTATTATTATTATGTTTAGCTTTATATAAAATACAAAATTGTCTGGTTTTCAGCTTGATCAGACATGACCCGTGATCACCTGATCAGCCTCCGATATAACCGATTCTGTACCAAGCACAAGCTTCCGAGTGGAACAACAGAAATGCTTTTTTTTTATGCCGTTTATAACATTATCGGAAATGACATCCTGTGTGATAGAAGTTTGTTTAGAAATAACAATTATGACGGATGACATAACAGAGATTCATATTTTTGCTTTAGTTTCAAGTTATACCTTTAAACTCTTGTATATTAATTAATTTTGTATTGTATAAATATGGAATAATGTTATAAGGAACGGGCTGCATTCAGGTTGAATTATGTTCAATTCAATTAAGCTAAGGCATAAACTTTTTTTTTTTAGTTTAAAGGTTTAAGGTCTTAAATTGTACCAAAATTTGAAAAAAAAAAAATTACATGGACATTTATAAAACCGTGATACAGAATTGCAATAAAAGAAAATGAATCGGCACCTATAGTAGGTATGATGACAGGCATCATATCGGGTGTTTCCTCATAATTCGCACCTGTAGTAATTAATAACTTCAGAGAAACTAATAGGAATTAAGCAAAATGATGAGAATATATATACAGTAGAAAGCAAACACAGCTGCTTTGTGTAAATTTTAATATTTTTAATATATAAAGTAGAATCCTTCAGGAAATACGTAAGCATTCATTTTATACATATATATATATATATACATACATATACACATACATTTACATTTTTATACATATATATATACATACATACATATACACATACATTTATATAAAATGCATTGTATATTAATCTCGCTCTTATATCAAGACATTTGAATAAAAAAAAATTGCATCATTTTTCTTCGAAGCCATTTTAAGAAAGTGCAAGAAAACATGTTTACTCTGTGCTGCTTGTTTTTCGGTGGTGTTTTCCAGGCGCTCTCTACCCCACCAGCATGCGCATTAATGAACAAGGTCGCTTGGTGGTTAACTTCCGCACAGAAGCTCGCTTCAGGGGTCTGTTCGTGACGTCCCACCCTGGTGAGTAAGACGCCTGGAAGATCAGATTACCCAGATCTGATTATATTAAATGTGTTTCATTATATTTGCAAGGCAGTCTGGATACAGTAAAACACTATGGATGTTCAATGCAAAATAGAGAAATTTGATTGGAAAAAAAAAAAACATGTTTTATTTATTTTCTAATCTTGTTTAGGTAAAGATCATATTAGATATATTTCGTCAGTCTGCCTGAAGATGTTTAAATCCCTGCTAGCTAAGCACGATTTCCTCACACGATGAGTCTCAGGCACAAGCCTAGGTGCTACGTGCACTTCCTAATCAGATCCCAGCTGGCGGATCTCTGCAGTGCTCCTGCGCCCGAGTTAGTCTGGAATCTAATCGCAGTCTTCTCTCTTTTTCACTTGTTAGACTTTGCCTTAACTTTTTCTTTTACTCGTGTTGCATGCAAAAGACAAATACATTCAATTCAGGAAAGTGTGCAATTCAGGAAAACCCTATAATGACAAAACATCACGGATTTCCCAGCCTGGTATTGAATTGCAATCAATTATTTGCATTCATGTGAAGATGTTCATCCAGCATTGTTATACTTAGAGACGACGTACCTCATCACATAAACATGCATACATCTGAATTGCAAGTGTATCTTGGATGGGAGAAGAAACATGTCAATGTCAGTGGTACAATGGTTCATTTGCGTGTATTTACATTTAGCTGAAGAGACGATTCCAGCCTGATTTGAGGATTTAAATGACTTTAAAGCGGCCGTGTTGTTTGTGTCAGTTTTCGCTATGAGAACGAATCCGTTAAACCGTGCGGCACTAACACGATGACGCATCTGTGTCGTCTCTCTCCAGCGTCACCTTTGACCTCCATGATTATGTGCACGGATCACCCCGGGCTGACCTTTAACCTCAGTCTGGTGCGGAGCGAGCCCACCTACAACCAGCCCATGCAGCAGTGGATGTTTGTCTCCGACTTTGCAGTCAGTATTTGTCCTCCTCTCCTTCTCACACAGGCTTACAGCAGGACCAGAGGGTCCTGTATAATTAATCATTAACACCGAGCAGAACAGCGCAGATTATTTACTCAGCGTTGGGTATTTATGAAAAATAAATAGTCTGAACAATTTCGTACTTAATCGGTTATCTAAATGAACAGCAATGTGCTGTTTATATATTTTTAATTACATTTTGTAGAGGTATATCTTTTAAGCCAGTGTAGAGTTATTGATTAACAGCTGTTAATTATTTGTGATGAAGAATATAAGCTGAAGTTTTCAACTTGAGTTTGAAGTATTTACTTGGGAAAAAATCAATTGGTGCAAATGGTTGAGTCAATTTCCTGGACTTATAAAAAGAACTCCATGATTTTCCTCTTTAGTATCAGAAACACAGATTTTCAGTAACATCCCAACAACCATCTAGTCTATTAATCTGGGATCAGAGGAAAAAAAAAGGAAAAATATTTAGTAAAAATATATCTTTTTTTTTTTCTTCACAGAATATTTCGACATCAATATTACTAATTGTAACCACATTAATTTAATTGTAATAATAAATTTTAAAATAACATATCTTCTCTTCCCGCGGGCTGATCGTGATAAAACAAAGCCTATATGTCACCTCAAGCTTGACCAAATACACCTGCATGAAAACCCCATTGAAAACCCCAGTTTTTACGTGATGCGTGCACGGACAAACAGACAAAAATTCCCAAAACTATCTTGATCTCCATAAATATCTTGTACAGACACACAAACTTAAATTAACTGTACTATATATAGTTTATCTAAGATAGCACTTGATACAGCACACACTTTAAATTGCATTTTTATATATATAATGCTTTGCCATTAACTTGTGCTCACAATTTTAACCAACTGTATTGATTTGTTGTATAAATAAAATAATGTCAGGATTTTTTATTAATTGGATGAGCCTTCCTGTAAGCGAAGGGTGCCAAGCCATCCTATGATTTGACAGTTTAATTTCGTCAAGTGTGCATTGACATTTAAAGGTTAAATAATCTATATTTTTACACCTATGTACGGTATAATAAGGAAAATTATGTGGAAATGCTTAAAAATAGCTTAAACCATCGTCTCAGAACAAATGTGTTACAGTATGTGGCAAGAAAACTAAATACAGTTGAAGAAAACACCTATACGTTCAGAATGTTTGTGATTTAAATAGCCTCTCGTGAGTTATTTGGCTAAATCTAGGTAAAGAAAAACAAGTTTTTGGGGCTTTGTTTATATCAAATTGGATCAATTCTACTTTTTTGACCATCACTAGTTTCTTTTACCTATGGCTTTTTAATTACACCTAAAACGTAATGTAGACAGGTGATGTTTAGATGCGTGTTGATTTTTCTAATTGTGGTTTATATTTAAAGCATTAATTACATAAAATAAATTTGGTTTCATTTTATATTAAATGCCATGTTATTAAAATGTTCTTGCACAGGTGAGGGATTATTCCGGTACCTACACAGTGAAGCTGCTGCCCTGTACTTCCCCTCCGAGTCTGGAGTACACACTGCCTCCGGTGTGCAATCCCCGAGAGCCCATCACATTCGACCTCGACATCCGCTTCCAACAGGTCTTTACACTCACTCCCACCCACATGATCAGCACTACCACAGTTACTGTACTTATGGTTGGTGATAATAGTGTAATAATAAAGGCGTCACTCAACTATGTATCCTAGTGACAGCGCATGTGTTAGTTTAGGAGTTATCTAGGAGGTTGCTCGGTCATACCGGGCTCTCAGTTCAGGTATTTTATACCATTCATTCATTATCCTCATTTATCAGAAAATCAGCGCGGTCAATTCAATTTGGTTTATTTGTATAGCGCTTTTAACAAACATTGTCGCAAAGCAGCTTTACACAATCAAAAGAATTATTTAAGTTTGTATGGAGTGTGAAAGTGTATGAATCAATATGATCAGATAGTCCCAGATGAGCAAGCCGATGGCGACAGTGGCAAGGAGATGGTAATAGGAAGAAACCTTAAGAGGAATCGGACTCAACAGCGAACCCATCCCCATTTGGGTGATACCGGAAAGCAGGGATTGATCTGCATTCATACTGTGTGTTAGTTGGCAGCCAGTTCAGCATAACAGTTGATGTTAATTGATGTTAATACAGAGTCCAGGTAGTTATTAGAGGCTCGGGTAGACTTGTAGGAAATTCCAGTCCTGAACTATCAAACTGTCAAGTCCTCAGAGAACCAGCTGTCAACACCAGTCGAGGCCAGAACCCTGACTTTTAGGTAGAATGAAACCATCCCCAAGGGTCCAGATACTGTCACTCGGTAAACAATTGTGTGTTATATTCCAATGTGTTCTGAAAATCTAGTGTACATACTTTTTATCTACAATATCAGACAGAAGATATTAATGTATTTGTTTAATATGTATTAATGTATTTTATGTATTAATTTATCAATTGTGCAATTTTCTATATTGAGTGTCCCATTTGTTGTTTATGAAAATATATGCTTCCACTACAGTAGCCTACCAAAGTATACATTATGCATATATACAGTACATTATACATGTACATGCATTACATTTTTAACATATTTTTGTCTGAATCCAAATAAGAAATTATTAATTAGATATGGTGTGTGTGTGTTTGTGTGTATGTATACGTACTGTATAAATATATGTATAACATTGTACCAGAGGAGCCTGTACATTACTGTATATCCGTGTGTGTGTGTGTGTGTGTGTGTGTGTGTGTGTGTGTGTTTGTGTATGGGTGTAGGTGAGTGACCCTGTAGCTGCAGAATTCAGCCTGAACACACAGATGCTGCTGCTCCCTAAGAGGACTCTCTGGCTCTCTGATGGCTCCATGGGATTCGGGCAAGAGAGCGACACTGCATTCTCTGAGGGTATAAACATCTACATCATCTCACGTTTCATATCCATCACATCCACACTTATTTATAATACAAATACACAGATTGGTATGAAGCAGCCCGATCCAGGGTTTCATTTCGATTTGTTGGTGAATAAGGTGGACTGTTTCCTCATTAATGCCTAACTCCATGTGTGTAATGTTTTTCTTATTAAGCCCTTAGTGAGACCTCGTGACATAAATACATTGCTCATCCTGAATATATCATGTGATGGGTGTTAGATTGTAGCCTTCCAGATTTAGTCGCACCCTCAGTCATAACAATGCATCTGAGCACGGGATGCACTTTGTCCTAAAGGCTTCGTCACTGCACCCATGATGTCTTGCATAATACATGGGCTTGTTAAAAATTATATATTTTTTTCAATACTCTGTTCTCACAGCAGGATGTAGTAAATCAAAGACACCCTAATCGAATCTCAGTATCTACAAAATGTTGCTCGTACTTTATTTTATTTATTTTTTCCGTCTTCCTTTGGTAGGTGACATCATTTACGGCCGTGTCATGGTGGATCCTGTGCAGAACCTCGGAGACTCCTTTATCTGCAACATCGAGAAGGTGTTCCTGTGTACAGGAGCGGATGGTTACGTGCCAAAATACAACCCTGACAACTATGAGTATGGCTGTTTAGCAGATGCAGCATCCCTCCTCTACAGGTTCAAGATCATTGTAAGCATTTTCGCTCTCAGCTAATAGCGTTTAACCTGATTAAATGATGACAGCCGTTTCGTCCGCACCACAGCGCTGTTTAAGTTGTTGTTTTATAGCAGCGGCTCTGACAGGTTCTGGCTAAAATGCAAATGATATTAATTCACTATTGTGACAGTAGTGACAACGTGCTTACACAGAGTCTTGAGTCTTGTCTTTTTTTGCTTTTTAAATTTAACATTTTTGACCGGTCGTCTGTTTCCCCTTTTCTTTTACGCATGCACTTTCTATTGCAGAGGGAATTCTTTTCTTGCCTGTTACAGTACATTTAATTGAGAAAGTCAACCTACAGTATTCATCACGTTTTATTATCACAAGTTCATAATTTTAATTAATCGTTATAATATTATATGTGGAGTTTGCTCTGACCGAGTTTGTTTACTGCGTGCATACTGTAGGTGCGTGGGGGTTACAACCCCACACCATCACTCCCAATGCATTCATGCTTGCCTACTTACTGTACAAAGTCAAGAAGTATTCAGGGTTTTTCCTTAAATTTTTTTTTATTATTATTATTCTATCCATTTGATTCTAAAAACCTGTTTTTGTTAACAGGACAAAGCTCAGCCAGAGACTCAGGCTAGAACATTCGGGAGTGTTAGCTTCAATGCTCTTCTGGCTGTCGATGACCCTGAGGCTTTGTCGCTAGTGAGACAGCCAGGCTCAGATGGCTTTAGGCTGGACTCCACACCTCTGTTCCAGGTAAGTCAGTGTACTGGCAGTGCCAAGGTCCTGTGAGCTTAGCCGGGGGGAAGGGGCGAGCAAACGTTATCTACGTTACATACGGGCATGGTATAAATCAATCGCGCCTAGTGTGAAAGCAGCCTTGAGCAAAGTTTTTGGCAGTCATTTAGTGACCTTTAAAGAAGTTGTACTGCATGACTTTTGTACTTTTGTACTGAGTGTTTTAGGTAATATTAGCCAGAAAAAAATCAGTGTGTAATAATTAAATATGACCAATAACATTGGTTTTAAAAATTGGTTAGCTTTATCAGGGAGTTGTACTTAGTGTTACTTTTCCTAGTTTTACTTTTACTAGTGTCTGCCTTTCCCCTCGTTGGGCATTTGATCATTTCATCTGCAAGATCTGGCACAGGTTTTACAACAAGTGCCCTTTAGGTCGCGACCCTGCCATTTTCTAACTGTGCCTGGGACCAGTACTGCATGCAAGGGTTGGGTTGTACTGTATGGGCCGTAGGCATAAGGGTCCTCCCCAACACCTCAACAGTGGTGACCTGGTGGTGGCAGGGCTCTAAACCCAAGACCCGCCAGTCAACAACTCAACCACCTAGTCCTAGCTAGTTAGCTTTTTTATTTTTTAGCTAATTAAGCATTTCAATTTTAGATAACTGTTAACGTAATCAGTGCAAACAGTGTTCTTCAGCGTTAATGCCTTCTATGTATTTTAGGTATCCACCGGCAGGGAGTGGTACATCCACACCATATACACCGTCCGTTCCAGAGACAACGCCAACCGAGGCATTGGGAAAAGGAGCGTGGAGCGCCACCATATTACTCAACACCACTCGTCCCGTTCCAGAAGGTCCGTTAGCGGTGCTCCAACTCTGGCAAAGGAGATCGGAGTGGAGAATGAGCGCGGAACCAACATCCTACACGTGGCTCTGGAGCGCAGCAGCCAGCACAGGCCCAAAGTTAACATCCAGAGCGTGGTGGTTACCACAAAGTCCAAGCCGCACGACACAGAGGACGATAACGTGATAACGATTGTAGGAATTCTGGTCGGTCTCGTCTTGACCGTCATTCTCCTCGTGCTTGTGTGTTTGTTGTTGCGCTCGAAGAAAGACAAGGAGGTGATCAGCAAACCTCCGAAGGCCTCCAGCAGCACGGAGCCCATGATGACACCCGGCTCTGACTGTAACGACAGCTCGGAGGTGTGACCAGATTTCACGAACGCTTCTTAGAACTGTTTTGCAAGTGCTTCTTATTTAATTACCCAGACTTGAGATTTGAAGTGAGTTAGTGGGGGGGACAAAAAAAAAAGAGTTGCACAATCTTAGAGATGAGGTTAGCTGAGGTCAAGTGGCACTGTCTCGAGTCTATTGGGATGATCTTGGATCTTGGATCTTGGCACTCGGATATTGGCTCTCTTCAGCAGTTTGCTACTCCCAAGACAAATTATTCCGAGAGCACTTTTATTTCTGCTGTTTAACAATTTAAAAGGAAGACTTGAAGCCAGTTTTTATCCAAACAAGGCGCTTATTGTGTGTACTACTGCTTGAACCTTTTTTTTTTTTTTGCATTCAAAGGTGCTAGAAGCTTTCTGAGCATCTGGCTAAAGAGCTCTGGGTCTGTAAAGAGTGTTTTGCTTCATTATTTGTAAAGAATAATTAATGTTATAGTTTTCCCATGGTTTTACCATCACATTTTCTATCACATTATTTTAGCACATTATATCACTCATGTACAACTTTTATTTTTTACGGAAAAAATAATTAATTATAATTTTTTTTATTATAATTTTTTTATATAGTTTTTTTTTTTGTATAGTTTTTTTTTATTTTTATCTTCGTCCCAGGAAGTCTGCAATCGTTGCTGGTATTGATTCAATTATTGTCTTAATCATTAAGATGGATGATGTTAATTGGCTTCCTAAATGAGGGTACATCCCGAATGCTGTTCTCACTAGATTTCTAAGTAACCATTCTAGATCAATGAGAAAACTTGAAGGAATTTTTATATTTGAGGCAAAATGTTACCGTACAACAAAGTCAATACAACATTATAACTGATATGTGTGACAGAGCAGACAATGCTGACATGCTAACATGACGCATCTACTGTAAGTTAGTTTATTACATTATTTCTTTTAACAAGCGTATGAAACTAGCATGTTCTGGGCTAGCAATCTGGTCCTCTACTTGCTAAATACACTGAGCGATCTTATTTAATCGTTTGTATATTTTGCTTTTGCGAATCAATTTAATCTTTGCAGTCGTATTTTAAGTCTCAAGTGGTATAATTTGTATTTTTGAGTTCCGGGATCATGTGTGGAAATTCACTCGGATGTAGTGCAACAACTTGCTAAATAATAAAGTGTGTATTATTTAGACACAGTCCAAATTTGTTTACGTGGAGCCTTTCCACACACAGGTCACTGACGTATTTACTGTAACACTGTAACTGTAACACTGTAACACTTGTGCTGTTTTATCTTTTGTTTGTTTTGTTTGTTTGTTTGTAAACATTTTGAGGAATTCTGATGCAGGCCAACATGACACGAGGCAGCACCCTACGTGTAACCTTACGTTAATTAATTTCCATTGAAGCATGTCCCTGAACATTACATCCCATTTCTTTTTTTTTTGTCCTCATATACCACAGACATTTTCTAAATTGTGTTAATTTTTAATCATTTATATTTAAAAAGTTATAAACATGTTTGTTTGAATGCTTATCACTTACTGTATGTTTTAATAGCCATATCTATTATAGCCAGTCCCTACACCATATGACAGAGAGCATTATGGGTAATTTAAATGCTCCATCAAATGGTTCTAAGGAAGACATGTTCAGTATGTTCTACAGTAGTTTAAGGATTTCTGGCTATGTTCACATTACCAGCCACATTGTTCAAGTTTTTGGTCAGATCGAGTTTGCGTGTCATGACAGTTCACGTTCATAATTACAAGTGACTTTCATTTGAAGTGTTTATCCTCTGAAATGGCACGGTAAAACACATCACCCATGTGGGTTAAAACATGTCATATTTGTGTCTCCACTCATTCGTTTCAAACAAGGGTGCAGTTTGAGATGTTTGTTCGAGGTTTTGCTCTGGAGGACGGCAAGCAGTTAGTCCGATGTGTTTGTTGAGATTTAGAAGAAGGACGAAAGCCAGATACCTTGCTTTAGCTTTGTAGTAGCACTGTTATGATATGACATCAGCGTTCTACGCATACTGGAAAAATTTACATGAATTTCGATCTGACTTTTTTTTTCATGATGCATATCTGATCTACGTCCACATACGAAAGTGACTTAGATCGGGTCTGAAAAACATCAGCTTGATTCATTCAGGCTGGTAATTTTTGAATGTTGCCTTTGACTAATGTTAGGATTATAGTATTTCAGAAATCAGCGTCTGTAATTCTTGTTTAACACTGGACTCAGTGCCCAAATGTCTGGTACTGAACATTCAATCAAATTAGCAACTGTATATGTTACATGTCTGAAAATGTTCATTTCTATAACTATTTATTTATTATTCTGCACTGAGTGAAGAATATCTTGAATCTCGGTTAACAATAGGGTTGCCACCTCCTAATTTTCCTCATCACTGTACCGGTAAATATCCCATTTCACAGAACATGAACCTATACATCTACATATTGGCCAAATATCACACAAGCCATCTACAGCTTCCTGCCAATGACTGTAAATGCCACATTGGGGTATAGCATTGTTCTAGCACATTTACTTCTTTACATTTATGATGAAAAATGATTTAGTTGACGAGGATAAAATTGCTGGAGCAAAACTGACTTCTTTATACCCTTGGGCGCCTCATAGCCACAGAGACAACAGAAACCTGGTTTCTTTTCAGTCTCTCTCTCTCTCTCTCTCTCTCTCTCTCTTTCTTTCTATAGTAAAACAAACACATCAGGCCTTGGTACTGTAAGCCATTACTTAGGCCAGGAAAGGTCAGTTGTTGTTGTTTTTTTTTGTTTGTTTGTTTTTGTACGTTTGGGTCAAATTTTCTTTGCAATAAACGATGGCAATCCTAGTTACCTTCTTAATTTTATGCTGTATGTTGATCTCACCAGTCACATAAATCACATAACCGTACTGGAAATGACCTCATCACTTGGTTAGAATTAGCATACACCTGTTCCATCCTTATTTTTTCTTTTTTTCTTTTGGGAAGAATGCTATGCAAAATCATCATGTTTGTCCATATAGTTTTAAATATTTTTGAAAAACTTTTTTGCTTTTTTCTTTCTTTTTCTTTTTATTGTCCTTATAAAAAAAAAATGGTTTTAATGACCTTCCTGAATGCAGTTCACAAACAAGTGAATCAGTGACTTTTGTCTATGTACATAAGTAATTGCCTAGATATGTTTTGGGGTAATGGTCAGTGTTACTAAATGACGATGTACTGTATGTATTCATGATTTACGAACACTGTATTTGTTCTATAAAACTAAAACAAAAAAAAATTAAAGTGTGTTCCTTTCAGTAACTTTGCACGCGTGTATTTACTTCAAATGCTGTTTGATACTATATACAGATATCACTCTTTTTCCACACGTAAATACATGGACTTACTCTTTATGGAGCTCTTTGGAGCATGCGATATTAATATACATTTATTCTATTGATCTCACTTTGCTACTGATATTGAACTAGGAAAGCACTCCTTTTTTAAAGCTGATTAAAATCTGTAACAGTGGTATAAAACCATTCGTAATATACGCCTCGTCTGTAATAGGTTTATCGATCTGGCATCCCACTCCCATCATCACCCAGCTCCTAAATTCATTACTTCATTTATCATTTAAAGACGCTGGGCCAAAATATGAAGGATGTGTATAAAGGCATGGGTCAACTTGAGTACAAAAGGCCTTCAGGCTCTATAGATACAGTAGTGTTTCACACATATACAGTAAATAAAATACAGTATAGTATTTTTAACAGTACAGTTTAAGAGGTTAAAATTTCAGCTCTGCGATGGGATGAAACTAAGTTTGTTTTAAATATTTTATGGCACACACTGTAAATTTACTGAATATCGAATTTTATAAAAAAAAAATTTTGCACCACAACAAACAAAACCAAAAATTACTACATTTAGGGTAAAAAAAAAATCTTCACTAAATTTCCTGTTTTCAGTAGTGTGGTTGAGACTAACACAAGAATGTTTTGTCGTGTCACACTCCCATCATTCAGCTTCTAAATCTATTACTCCATCGTTTCCCTTTCTATTGATCTTTTAACTACATTGTGCCAAAATATTACAAATGATGTGATCCATCTTGGGTAAAAAACCTCTTTCAGTCTTTGTAGGTAGTGTTTCGGTGTGAATTATGGCAGCATTCTAAAATCCTGATTTATTTCCAAGTGCAGTTAGACTTACTTTTGCAGCAAGAGTCACTATAACTCTTAACTTCACTTGCAAGCCTTACCATACTGTACGTCCTAGATCTCTGCTGTACCAAAAAACACAAGTTCTGTGGGTGTCAATCTCAGTGTAGGAGTGTGTTTGGATAAAACTAAGCGCACTCCCGGGGTTATATTCTCGGCAGCTTTATTAAACAGGGTGAATTTGGTGGAGATCCGAGAATGCCGACTTTTTGACCCATAAAACTGGTCAGGGGTTTAAACCACACACTGAGATGGAGTATAGAATATTACAGTACAGTATCATACCTTTACCACTTTTATGTGTTAAGAATTCTACATTTTCCGATCATCAAATTCACCCTGAGGATCAAGTCTGCCAAGATAACCTGGGAGTGCGTTTAGTTTTATCCAAACAGACCACACCAAGATGCACCATACAGTGAGATACACCATACAGTGTAATGTACTGTAGTATGAAATAAGAGGCTCAGTTTTCAGCTCTGGAGCTTGACATGATGGACATAAGCACACTACTGTTTGAATTAGGGTATTAATAACACATTGTAAGAATTTGATTAAAACCAAAGGTTGTGCAATTTTTGCCCCGAAAACACATAGGCTAACCCCTTACCACTTTTTAGCATGAAAATATTGACACCCTGAGATCTTTACCAAATTTACCCTGTGCACTATTATGTTTAAGATTAAAACAGAAATGCATTTAGTTTTATATGATAACACTCCAAAATTAAAATACAGAATAGTCTTCATAACTGAAATATGGTATATTATACAGGGTGGGTATAATACCCATTAAAATAAAAAATTGGTAATAAAGTTCATATATATTATTGAATAACAAATTGTACATGTACTTTATTAAATAAGTAAATGAAAGCAAATATTTAAAATTCAATGAAGGCGTCAAACAGACTTCAAACAGCCAGGGGTGGAATGTTGTTGTTTGGGATATTGATGAGAACCTTCTGAATCTGTGCCTCCAATGTGCGAGGCTTCGTCCTGTACACCTCCTCCCCTCCTTTGCGTAGCCCAACAGGGTAAAAAAAAAATCACATTCGTGAGGTCTGTGTTGTCCCAGCCAACATCCTGGAAAATGCTGGTCTAACCCCCCGCACCCCCCACCCCCTGCAGAATAACCCCCTGTAATTTTCACCCACCCTGTAGTACAATATTGTATAGAAATGAATGGATTCAATTTCAGCTCTGGAGTGTGATGGGGTAAAACTAAATGCATTACTGGGTTTCTCATAAATTATCGCACACATACTGTAAATTTAATGAAAATCAGAAAATATGCAATTTGAATTAAACTTCCAAATGCACAGTGTAAATCTGGTAAAAATTAAAATGCATGGCTATTACAATGTTTAAGATGTTTTGGTGCCTTTTATCATGACCAGCATTGTCTTTTTTCAGATATGTTTATGGTGCACATAATACAGCATGAGTAGTATGGAATAAGATTAATAAGCTGTTAACTAGGATATAAAGTTTTTTTTTTCTCCAAAAGTTTACTTGTGTAAATTCTCAGATAATCACACAGATTTAGTTAAAGAAATAGTAACAAATGTTTTACACAATTAAAAAATTGGCTGTTTATGTACTGTAACAGCCTCAGCAGCGACCTCATTTCCCCTCTCGTCTGTTCTAACCAATCACCATCCTGATCTTCTGTCAACATCTGCACCTGTTTCTCACTGGTTCAGGCCTTAAATTAGTACTGCTTATTACAGGGAAGAGACTGAAAATGAGAAAAGTCGTTCAGGAAGCCTGGAGAACTATTCATCAAGATCTAAGAAAATCTGTCTCTTAGTGGATGTACTGATTAACATATGATATCATAGCTATAACAATTCCTTCACTCCTAAAGACGAGACGCATCCTCTCCTAAGTTTAGACCGTCTTGCTGGTTATTCCCCTTTTTCATATTGATGATCATACCTTGCTTTTTATCTCATGCTCAACAAGAGGCTGATGAAGAGGCTCAACTGGGTTCTTACAACCCGGGTTTTATTTCACAGTGGCGCTTCACATTACTTCTTTTTATTAGGTTTTCATAGTCTATTTGCTTGTTTTTATCTAAAGTAAGCCATGCTGTGTTACACTTTTGTTTGTGCTTTGTGAGGAGTTTGATGGCTTGTAGGTGCATTAATGTTGTAACTGTGTCTTCTGCATACTTGGTCTATATACGATAAAGTATTGGATTGATTGACCCAAAAAGCACTAGATGCTGTGACTTCCCTTCATCGTCCCTTTTACTCAACATTTTGATTTCATTTATTGCAGGTTTAATTTTAGGCAAATACCTAACAACTGCCAAACTTTTATTAAATTTTGTCCAGTCAATTTTCTGTGATGCTGTGACAAAATCAGGCTGGACAGTTATACAGGCATATATTTTTCTGAGCCTGGTTTTGGGTCCTGCAATGCATGACAAGTAAAGATATTATTGAAAGAGCAAATTATAACCAATGTACAGACAAAACTTTTATTTTATTTATATGGATAGATTTACTTTTTTCAACTGATAAACTTGTGAAGGAAAGAAAATGTTTTGCTAGTCAAACCCTTGTCCTTACTTAATTTCTCGGCCAAACCCCAATAATTTCACACTTGTTTTTATAGCCACTGAGGTAGATTAACAGACGAATAGCAAATGCATCCCTTGTAAGTTTAGACCTATAAGCTGCCCATAAAAAAAAAAAAAAATTAGACTAACTTCTTTCCCAATTCAACAAATCAATCCAACCACATTTCCCATAACCTATTGCTCAATGGTTGTTTTTTATGTCCCAATAATAGCATTCCCTGGCCAAAACCCAGGAAAGATTCTGGGAAGTCATGTGATTTCATTCGAAAAAGAGAGAAAAAAAAAGGTGCCATGTTAATAAATGCGTATTTGGTCAAAGCAGTGGAGAGTTCCTAAAAGAGCTCTCTCCGGAAGGATTATCTGGATGGTGTAATGACTGAAAGAGCATAACTTTGCACCGCAAAAATGATCTTTCTTTTAGTTTTTGTGGCTTTTCTTCATATTGCAGTGGAGGCAGAGAATCCAATGTAAGTATTTTTTTCTTTTCTAAATCACAGCAATGCACACACTCATCATCATTAAATTAAAAAATGGAGCTTTGCATGAAAATAATGTCGCAGCTTGATTTTTTGTGCACCAGATGTCTCATCACTGCCCCGAACATCGTTCACTTGGGGGTGGAGGAGACAGTGAGCGTGCAGCTGCATGGAGCCACTGAAAGTGCCAGTGTTACTCTGTTTATCAGAGCTCCTCAAGGACGAGGAACTTTATCTGAAACAAAAACTGTAAACTTAAATGAAAATAATCAATATCAAGCCGTGGTGACACTTCAGGCAAGTCCACATAATTGTTGCTTATTTGTTTTAAAGGGTCTAGAATGATGGTCTACAAACATATTGCATATAATATATAGTAGATATACTGTACAGTGTTTCTAAAGCTACAGTGTGTCTAGGCTTTTTTTTTTTTTTTAAATAAACAATTTTATTTCAGAGTACAGTGCCTTGCAAAATTATTTATACCCCGTGAACATTTTCCACATTTTGTCACATTACAACCAAAAAAATACTTAATGTATTGGAAAATGAGAAACGGTTGAAATATTCGAAATTCTTTACAAATAAAAATCTTAAGTGTGACATGCATTTGCATTCAGTCCCCTTTACATTAAAATCCATCGGGGTTGGGGATCTCTGCAGCTCCTCTAGAGTTACCATGGGCCTCTTGGCTGCTTCTCTGATTAATGCGCTCATTCCTCCGCATGTTAGTTGTCCATTTATCATGAATACTGTATTTGTTCTTACACAACATGGATATGCTGATGTAATACATATCATTTAGCCTAATGCTGATTATTTTCCTAAAACACTAATCTCATTGTGGTTTCTTCCTTTTATTAAATAAGATTTTTCCCTTTTCAGATTGATCCTGTAAAGTTCGCTGCACTCAAAAGCAATAATGACCCTCATGTCCTTTTGGTTGCTAACAGCGATGGTGTGTTTAACAGAACAAAAATGGTCCATATCAGTGTGTCAACCAGAAAGGGTTATATTTTCATCCAAACAGACAAGACAATCTACAACCCAGGAGAACATGGTAGGAAATCAGATATTATTATGGCAACAGGAATTTGCACAACAGTCCACTTTATTAATCACTGCTTGTTTGTTTGTTTGTTTGTTTGTTTGTTTGTTTGTTTGTTTGTTTTAGTGAAATATCGAATCTTCACCCTGGATAATTACTTGCTTCCCATAAACGAATTAATCAATGTCCAGATTTTTGTAAGTATCATGTTATGTACTTTCACGATAATAAGAATGAAACATAAGCTGACTGTAAATTCTTTATAGAATTCCAAAGACATGTTGGTCTACAGTCACACCCTGCCTTCTGACCAAATCCTGCAGAGGACGTTCACTATTCCAGACGTGGGATTGTAAGTTAAAAATTAACTTTAAAAGATATCTGGCTAAAACAGGGACAGAAAAACACACGTCACTAATCAACATGTACGCTGATCGATGTTTAAACCGCATTGTTTATATACAGTACAGTACAGTGAGGGGATAGACTGTATACAGTCAGGTCAACAAATATTTAGACCAGGACACAATTTTCATGTAAAAAAAAAAAAAAGGCAATAGTTGTACAAAGGCAAATAGTGTGTAATGCAATTTTTTTTTTTTTTTTTTGAGAAATCATATCTAAATAAATATACATATAAATCCTTGGGCCAACCAGCACATCCCTCTGAGATCTGGAGAATTTGAAGGTCAAGTAAACACCTTGAACTTTCAGCATTGGCTTTTCTGTGGAATCAAATTAAACATGCTGGACTTTGATCTTCAACGTTAACCCTTCGCTGCCCTTGATCTTGTCACCAGTTCATAATGGTGATAATGTGATTTTTTTAGAAGAGAAAATTATCTGGGTCTGTGTGTTTAAAGTAATCTGACTGTGTGGAACAGATTTTTATTTTTTATTTTTTTTTTTTTTAGGGCAGGTCACTGGAAAATCACAGCGTACTTTGATAACTTTCCGCAGTCTAAAACTTCAGTGGAGTTTGAGGTTCGAGAATATGGTAAGTTTTAAGAACGTAGCACACTGACAATATTCTTTGCACTTTTGTTTTCAGATGCCTGATGGTAGTGAGCAAAATTCCCAGTTTGCTGGATGTTTTCATTGCTTTTTAAAAGTCCATCCCTTTTTTAAAGGCTGTTGAAAATCAAATAGGAGTTGAAAATAGGAGCCTTAGGGCTTTATAAAATCTGTGTGAAAGCTGTTTACGGCTTCAGCGCTGGTGGAAACCCAGCCAAAATATTATGCAACAAGAAACTGGTGACCAAGTTTACAATGAGAAGAAATTCCTGTGAATATAAAAACACATGCAGTACATATCGGCCAAAACACAGTATTGGTGCTGATTTAATTAATTTGTTTGTTATGCATATAATACAAGATGCCAAAGAAGCTACTTCTGAAGTTTATGCAACATGGAAGTGAAAAAGCTTCCCTAAAAAAAATCATGATTTTATACGTGCCTCAAAAATGGCCATACAGTGTTACACTATAAAGGCTTTAAACAAAAATAATTTAAATGCAAAGTTAATATATTTATTTATAAGTATTGATACTAAAATTGGTGGAAACATCTATTAAAGCATTCCGTGCATAATTAAGAATTATTTTCTAAAAATAACTTAATTATTATAAGGTTTATGTCTTTTCATGTGAAATCTAAATTTCATTAGTTTTATCTGAATGACAATTAAGATCACTGAAAGATTTCAATTTAGAGAGTTACAGACACTACATACAGTAAAAGGGCATAAAATTGCATTTAAGAAATGTGTTTCTTTTAATCTGAATAGAAAAAATATATATACGTAAATATACAGTGTGTATATATATATATATAAATTTGTACTTTTTTAAAGTTTCTATCTATCTATTTATCCAAATTTATTTCCCTACATGTCAATGACACATTGTGAACTATAATAACCATAATATATTCGAACATTGTTTTCAGTTCTGCCCTCGTTTGAGGTAAAGATCGAGGCTGTTGAACATTACATCTCTATGTTAAAAGATGATTTTTCCTTCAGCATCTCTGCCAGGTATTGTATGTTGCATCCTGTGCTTATTAAAAAATGATTATTTCATTGTGTCCTGTATTCTCAATGCTGGTGTCTGATGTTCTCAGATACACCTATGGGAAGGGTGTTAATGGGGAAGCATATGTGAGATTCGGACTGATTGACGGAAAAGGAGAAAATACTTATCTTCCTGGCATAGATAAACAGATTGCAGTAAGTACAGTAATTTACAATGCATGAAGCTAATTTAACAAGGTGTATTTAAGTTAAATCTGGACTTTTGATGGGTAAAAACTCCCTTTATTTCTCTATATAATCCCCTGCTACACTAATGCACTTACAGCAATGTTTCACTAGTGCTTGAATACTATCAAAGTAGAAAGTTTTCATGGCTGGAGCCGGCCAGATGCTGGCTTTAAATCTAAAACACTGACCTCCCAGGAATTTAATGTAATTTGTCCCTTTAGTGTATTGCAAAAGGGAATGACTGCAGTGGGCTCCGAGCCACCTCACCCGGGATCATACGGCCTTTTTGCCCTATTTAAATGTTTTACTGCGGCTTGGAGTCTCATCACCTGTCTACCATGCTTGAAATCTTCAGTAAATGTTGAATTCATTTTATGGCTTCGTTCATAAGGCCTCGTTTGACTTGCACTTTATAACATTTATTATCTTAGTGTAGGTGCATGTTATTCACAAGTTCTGACGCGTGTCTTTAGTTACACAGTGTCACTGACGACATCAGACGTTTCGTTGATTTCTTTGTCTCTTGTTTATTTCCAACATCAAAAAACAACGGTTGTTACAGTTTCTTGCATAAATCCACTGTAGTCACGACAAGTCGCTTGCTGTGTTCTGTAGCTTCGATAGATTACAGTTACAACAACTTATTTTACTGAATTCCTTTTAGCTTACTGTCTCACGCTATCACGGTCAAAAGCTTGTGTGCTCCACACCTTTCTGTATCCTTCCGTGTCTTAACAACAACTCCAACTAACGTGCGTGATAGACATGGAACTGCATAACTGTGGGATGATGTCACAGAACAACACATGAAATGATGTCACAATACAAATTATATGTATGATACTTAATGCTTAATGCTTAACTAATAAACTGAAATAAGATAAACATAACAACAAATCACAAGAATGAAATATGGCCCTTACATTTCCAGCCCCTAATTGACAGGCAGGAAGACTGACAATTACACACATTTTTTGTTTTGTTTTTTTTTTTTTTTTACAATTGGGCCACAACATTTACTATTGGATTAAAATTTGAATTAACTTTCTTAACACTTTAGAATTAACTTTCTTAACACTTTAAACATTTTTTAACGGTTTAACTTAAGGTATTCATATTGCTGCGTACCAAATGAAAGGAACATGACTACTTTATAAGGTAATTAACAGTCCATTTCACATATCAGGCACAGCTTATCGATGGGTCTTTCCAGGGTACTGGTTTTAGTTTAGACCAGTACATGCCTCACAAGTCCTTTTTTATCAGGGAACACTTTCGTGATCCGTCCGACGACCCATGAATTTCTTGGAGAAGACTCATCAATTATTAGAACTACGTCTCCAATCGAGAGGTTTTTTCTCACCTGAGACCATTTTTGGCGCTCCTGAAGCAAGGGCAAGTATTCACGCACCCATCGCTTCCAGAATAGGTCGGCAAGATACTGAATTTGCTTCCACTTGCGACGTGCGTAAGTGTCCTCTTTTTTGAAAAGACCAGGAGGCAAGTTTGGCTGTTTTTTCATCAGCAGCAGGTGGTTAGGTGTCAGGGGCTCCAGGTCTGTGGGATCGTCTGTAGCGGTGGTAAGGGGACGGTCATTTATTATAGCTTCCACTTCACACAGGAATGTGTGCAAGCTCTCATCGTTTAGTGTTTGTTCTTTTAGTACAGACCTCAAGATTTTTTTTACTGACCTTATCTGCCTTTCCCATATTCCACCGAAGTGAGACCCAGCAGGAGGATTAAATATCCATTGTATCCCCTTTTGCATGAGGACGCCTTCAATTTTTGACTGATTCCACTGTTGGATAGCTTTACGCAGTTCAGTCTCAGCGCCTATGATGTTTGTTCCATTATCACTTCTCATGACTGACACCTGGCCTCTTCTGCACATGAAGCGTCGAATAGCGTTTAAGCAGGAGTCTGTATCTAATGACTGCGCGACTTCAATATGCACGGCTCTTGTTGTCAGACAAGTAAACAATACGCCATATCTTTTAACATTACTTCTACCCCGTTTGACCTCGAAGGGTCCAAAATAGTCTACCCCTACGTTAGTGAACGGTGGGTGATCTGGTGTTATTCTATCGCGTGGCAGTTCTGACATTTTTTGTTCACTATTCTTCGCTCTGATCTTTCTACATGTCACACAACTGGACAGAAACTTTCTCACAAGGGAATTTGCTGTCGGAATCCAGTATTTCTGCCGCAATTTTGAAAGCATATAATTCCTTCCACAATGTCCGACCTGTTCGTGAGTGTTTCTTAAGATTAGGGTTGTAATGTGTGAGTCTTTGGGTATAATGACAGGGTGTTTTGCATGCTCAGGCATTGCAGACCTACCAAGACGTCCTCCAACTCTTAGCACTCCATCCTGCAGTACTGGATCTAGTTTGGAGAGACAACTGTTTCCTTTTACGGATGCATTACCCTTTTGTAACATGGAAATTTCGTCTTTGAATTTTTGGTTTTGAACGAACTTAATGACTTCGTTTTCTGCCATTGTTAAGTCCTTAATTGTCAGAGACTTATGGTTTTCTGTTATTGAGTTGTTTGCCTGTCCCTTAATCCTTTTCGTTCTCTGTTTAAGCATGTCTTTAACGCAAAGAATCCAGGCAACGGATCTTTTTAACTTATACCAGTCGGAGTGATAGTTAATCAGTTTACTCACGGCATCTGTGCTCTCTGTAGTTTTTACGAGATTCGCTGAGGCTGAGTGTTTAATCTCAATGTCATCCTCTTTCGTCGACAGATCGTGAATGTTTTCAGGCCATTTACTCTCTGGTGTTTTAAGAAAGGGGGGACCATGGATCCAATTGTTGTTTTTCATGAATTTTTCACAGGAAACTCCTCTGGAAGCAGCGTCAGCTGGGTTTTTTGAAGTGTTGACGTACCTCCACTGCTGTGGCTTGGTTGACTCTCGTATGATGGAGATTCTGTTAGCGACAAAGGTTTTGAAGCGAAGTTTTTCATTAACAATGTATCTCAAAACAGTTGTGCTGTCGGTCCAAAACACAGAGTCCAGCAGTTCTATTTCCAGTTGACCTTTCAACATTTTGTCGTTGTTTACGGCGACCACTGCCGCTGTCAATTCCATTCGGGGAATAGTAGTTTGTTTCAAGGGCGCTACGCGAGAATTCCCCATCATGAATGCACAGTGTGTAAATCCATCAGCATTTACTAACCTAATATATGAGACAACTCCATATCCCATTTCACTTGCATCTGAGAAGTGGTGAAGTTGTGCTGTATTTGTGACTCCAAAGTCAACTGGTTTTACGCATCTTGCTACACTAAACTCAGACAATTGATGCAACTCGTGTAGCCAGGCCCTCCATCTTTTTATAAATTGTTCGGGAATGTCATCGTCCCAAGCGAGTCTCTCTTTACATAACTGCTGCATTAAGATCTTAGCTGGCAGTATGACTGGTGCAAGGAAGCCTAAGGGGTCATAAATTGAACTAGTGACTGACAAGATTCCTCTTCTAGTCACAGGCCGCTCTTTTAAACTAATCTTGAACTTGAGCGTGTCTGAATTAATACACCACAGCACCCCTAGAGCCCTCTCAACAGGGAGTACGTCTTTACTCAAATCTAAGTCCCTCATGTCTTTAATTCTCTCACCCTCAGGGATGGAAGCTAGCAATGTACGACTATTACTTGCCCACTTGGTGAGGTGAAACCCTCCACTTGCGCACAGTTTGGTAGGATTACTATATAGCGCAACTGCTTGACTATGACTAGAGACAGACTTCAAGCAGTCGTCTACATAAAAGTTTTTAAGTACTGTGTTGACTGCCTCGGCAGATGCATTGCTGCGGTTTTCTTCTGCTGTTTTCCTGAGGGCGAAGTTAGCTACACTTGGAGATGATTTTGCACCAAACAAATGAACAATCATTTTATACTCAACCAAGTCCTGACTCACGTCTCCGTTCGGCCACCACAGGAAACGCAACAAGTCTGTGTCCTTTTCCGGAACTCTGACCTGATAGTACATGGCTTCCACATCTGCCATCATGGCAACTTCTTCTTGTCTAAAGCGTGCGAGCACCCCAATGAGTGAGTTTGTCAGGTCGGGTCCCTGCAGAAGCTCGCTATTTAATGATATTCCCTGATAGCTGGCAGCACAGTCAAAGACTACCCTTAGCCTTTTCTTTTGAGGATGGTACACACCATGGTGAGGTATGTACCACACTTGCCCGTCTTGTCGACTAGGGTGGGGCGTGGGGACCTTGACTGCATGACCCTTTTCAAACATGTCGTTCATGAAGTTTAGATACTCTTTGTGAAAGGAGAGGTTATGCCTAAACTTCCGTTTGAGGCTCAGTGCGCGCTGCATGGCTGCGCTTCGGTTATTGGGCATTTGAATAGCTACTTTCTTAAATGGGAGACCGATGTAGAAGTGATTATCGGTAAATTGCAGGGAGTTAGTTACAGAGTCTAAAAACTGATAGTCCTCTTGTGACAGCTCAGCTTTGTCATCACAGTTCCGTTCAGGAAAATCATGGTTGTACTGTTGTATCAGCACTTGCTCATTGTCACATGTGCCTTCCTCGACCGACTCTCGAAGAGGTCCATTTATGGTCCATCCAAGAGCAGTCTTTACTGCATATGGCCCATTGTGCCTGCTGTTAATTATTCGCCATGGTTCTAGGAGCCTGTGCTCTTTGTTACCTATGAGAATTTCAACTCCAGCATTAATGTAAGGCAGTTTTACTTCGCTGAGGTATGGCCACTTATCAATGTCGTGCTGTTGTGGAATATTTTCCACTGAGACTGGGATACTCTTTTGTGTGAACACTTTGGGGAGTTCAACAAAGGTGTTTTCTTCCAGACTGCTAACCTCTAGATCAGTAAGCACATAGCTTTTTACTTGTTTCTTCGCGTTCAGGGTGCTTAACATGATGTCAATTTCTTTACCTTGTACGTTTAATCGCCTTGCTAGTGACTCTGTACAAAATGTAGCAGAGCTACCTGGGTCCATAAAGGCGTATACTTTTACTGTCTTGTTGCCCTTTTTGGACTTTATTTTAACAGGTACTATGGAGAGAATACAGTCATCTCCAGCCCCGATACACGCACTCGTTTCGTGACTCGCTGTAACAGGCAATGTTTGAACTGGTTCGGTTTCGTCAGCCTTTGCGATCGCTTGAGCTGTGTCTTTTGCTGCAATGTGTAGCATGCGAGGATGTTTCTTTGAGCACAACTGACAGGTAATTTTCTTCGTGCAGTCTTTGCTTAAATGTCCTTTTACTAAACAGCCAAAGCAGAATCCATTCTTTTTTAGAAAGTCCAATTTGACCTTATATGTCTCATTGTTAAACTTGTGGCATTCGTCTAGGGTATGATCTTGCTCACAGGATGCACAAGGTTTAGTGAAGGCACTAATAACTAATGCACCACTACTCTTTACTGTGATTGAGTCTCTATGAACTTTACCAACCTGTTTTACGCCGGTCGCACAGCTGCTGCCCCTCTTTTCTTCAGTTTTTTGCTTGAATCCTGGAGAGGATTTGCTGCTGTGTTTTTTACCACTAGTCGTTGTACCACTAGTCGAAACGTTCAGGTCTCCAAAGAGTGGGTTGGACATTACCTTTGCTTCTCGTTCTACGAATTTCATCAGCTGCACGAACTTAGCTCTTTCCTGATTGCGCTCCTCGTACTTGTATACGTGGCTTCTCCATTTTTCACGCAATTTGTAGGGCAGTTTTGAGGCAACACCTCTCAAGTTGGTAGCATTGTCTAGCTCATCCATGTAATCGATGCTTGACATGGTATTGTAACATTCTACTAGGAACAGGGAGAAAGTTTTTAGCGACTTTCCGTCCTCTGACTTTATTTCCGGCCAGTTGAGTGCCTTTTGCATCAGCGTTGTAGCGATTATTTTTCTATTTCCGAAATTGTCATGTAACAGTTTCATAGCCTCTGCGTAGCCACGATGTTCTGGCATGAGCAGGCAGCTTCTCACTAGGTCCTTAGGCTGTCCTTCAGTATACTGCTCGAGAAAGAACAGCCTATCATGATTGCTATCAGTGTTGGTTTCGATGGCATGTTTAAAGGCTCTTACGAAGGACGTGAACTCAAGAGGGTCACCATGGAATGGAGGAACGTTGCGCGAAGGTAAGGAATGTTGCCTCTGACTCTTTGCAAACATGTCTGTAAGATCTGCCTGAAGTGGCATCCTTCCCTGAGGCTCCACTATGTCAGTGTTGTAAAGTGAGTGTTCATTACCTTGGGTGGGCCGTTCCATTAGGGTGCTTGACATTATGGGTTTGGCACTCACTGGCATGCTTAAGTGGGTTGCTCTGAGGCGTGATGGCAGCTCGAGGTATTCCGTTGCCGAACTGTGGTTGCAGTGGTCGTTTTGCTCTGGTTCCGGGGGGCGTGCACCACTCGTTTCGACGACCACGCTCCGTCTGGCAGGATGTTGTTTTTTGCGGTTCTGGTAAGAATTTAGTTCAGCATCGGCCATTGCAAGCGCCGTTTCCATTTCCAGCCTTTCCTTTTGTGCTTTTAATTGTGCTTGTCTAGCCTTTAGTCGTGCTTTCAATTGCTCTTCCTCAATCTTTAATTGTGCTTCCTCCAGCTCCAGCGCCTGCCGATCTCTCAAAGTTGCTGCTTTAGCCAGCAAGGCTGCTCTGTTGGCTTCTGCCTTTTTTAGTCGAGTTTCGGATGCTGCTGACGTTAAGGACCTCTTGGATGCCGCTGACGTTACGCTTCCGTGCCTTTGGGGGGCGGGCGTCTTACGCTCCGCCATTGACACACTGTCGTTTGGCGAGACTCCATCGTCAACTGTTTGAGACAACTTAAAGCGATTATTAGTGTCCGCGATCCACGACTCCACTCTTACCATGAATTCTGAGCAGCGCGTTAATCTAGGGTGAAACCAGTGCTGCTGATCGGTTTCACGCTCTTCGTCCTTTGCGCGCGATCGCACTGTTACATTACTTTCGATAAAGTCATTTAGCAGCGCTCTGTATTGGCGGCGCTTGGCTTTAACGTCATGCAAATTACAAGCATTGTCCATAAGCGCCTCCAGTTCATTGTATAATACAGTCAACTGACTCCACTTGCCTTCTCTGGCGCTCTTCAGTTCGTCGAGCACCATCACCTGCTCAGATTCGGCGATAGCGGCGTTGTCCTCGCCGTGTGACATGGTGAAGTTTAAGGCAGACAAGTCCTCTTCTCGCTTTCGGTTTCGGTTGATGCGCGTTTTTGAAGTCGCACGCGCGCTCTTCACAATCTTAAATCACTTATCTTCATTTCTGCGGCGGAGCAAGCTTTTGACTTTAATGTAGGTGCATGTTATTCACAAGTTCTGACGCGTGTCTTTAGTTACACAGTGTCACTGACGACATCAGACGTTTCGTTGATTTCTTTGTCTCTTGTTTATTTCCAACATCAAAAAACAACGGTTGTTACAGTTTCTTGCATAAATCCACTGTAGTCACGACAAGTCGCTTGCTGTGTTCTGTAGCTTCGATAGATTACAGTTACAACAACTTATTTTACTGTATTCCTTTTAGCTTACTGTCTCACGTTATCACGGTCAAAAGCTTGTGTGCTCCACACCTTTCTGTATCCTTCCGTGTCTTAACAACAACTCCAACTAACGTGCGTGATAGACATGGAACTGCATAACTGTGGGATGATGTCACAGAACAACACATGAAATGATGTCACAATACAAATTATATGTATGATACTTAATGCTTAATGCTTAACTAATAAACTGAAATAAGATAAACATAACAACAAATCACAAGAATGAAATATGGCCCTTACACTTAGTGTGTATCATCATATACCAAAGCTATACCAACATTAGGATTAATGCACACAAAATGTACCAATTTAGGACAACTAACTTTGTTTTTTTTTGTCATTAAAAAAATATGAAATTAAACTATCCATATATTAATAATATGTAATATTTAAATTTTAATACACCATATCTATACAATTCTATTAACACGCAAGGTAAATATAAACAAGGTATAATACTACTACTAATTATAACAACAACAATAATAATAATAATAATAATAATAATCATGTTGATTAATCATGTCAAGATGGCCCCGCTAATGATTCCACACTATATGTCATGGTCATTTAGGTCGAGGATGGCCGTGCAGATGTCATGGTCCAGACTAGAGAGTTACGGTTTGCAGCAGCCAGACAGGACCTAGAGCACCTCACAGACATGTACCTGCACATCGCTGCTACTGTTCTGGAAAGAGCAAGTGAGTCTCAAACAGTGAGAGGATTAATCCTACTTACGATCTACTGTTGTAGTATCTTAAATCTAAATGTATCTAAATCTTGCTGTGTGCTTTATGTGTGTGTGTGTGTGTCTGACATATGCAGGTGGAGATATAGAGGAGGCAGAGAGCTCATCGCTGAAGATTGTGACCTCTCCGTATGTCATTGATTTGTCAAGGACAAAGAAGTATTTCACTCCTGGGGGCGTGTTCTCTATTCTGGTGTGTGTTTAAAAACAAGCTACTGTACACCACATGCCATCACAGAGAAGTGCTACTCTATGCAAATAAGGATACGGTACTAGGGCAAGCAAGATAATGAGATATAGGTAAAATATAGAGAGAAGGGAGAGCTAAGCCACTGAGTTACTGATCGGAAAGTTGGCAGTTTGAACCCCAGCTCCGCCAGGTTGCTATTGTTGGGCCCTTAAGCAAGAATTTTAACCCCATCTGCTCCAGGGGTTGCTGTATGATAGCTGACTACAATTTAATAATAATAATGATTTGTTACACGCCAAAGTACTAATAATCGATATAACACTAGAAAGGTACATTTTTCTGGCGCTTGCCGTGGAAAATATATTGGAGTCATGCTAGCAACATGCTACTTATGCTAGCATCATGTTAGCGACATGCTAATGTATGTTGCTAGCAACATGCTAATATAGCTAGCAACATGCTAATCATGTCAGCATCATGTTAGCAACATGCTAATCATGTTAGCATCATGTTAACAGCATGCTAACAGTGGCTTATTAGCAACATGATAAACACGAAATACTGATTGGTTGCTCATTGGTCATTTACTGAGTTAAATGACCCCTCCCCCGTGTCTCTATGGCAACGTTGGGCACCTCTTGCGCCCTCTTGTGGGATATGTTCTGACAGCCTGTAAGCCTCTTTAAATGTAGTGAATTTAAGGTTTCTACAAAATTCTTGCTCTGCCGCTAAAATCTGTCAAAGTTGGTCCCAATGTTAAGTCTATGGGCCAAACCTTACAAAAGTCATAGCACCCCATTCATGAATAAGCCGCATGATTTGACACCTCTTTTTTGACACCTCTTTCGACTACCGTACGGTAGTCCCGTATGGTTTGTTGGGTCTACAACAAACCGTATGGGACTAGTTACGTGCCTAACTTTTGTACGGAAGAAGAAAAAGAAAAATAATAAGCCTGTGAAATAATATTAGTAGTAGTGATTTGCTTCACAAGCGACACTAAATGATTAATACTACTGAATTGTTGACGACTCCAGTTCTAATTGGACAGGACTTTAATCCTAACCCTAAAAGTGTTAGCTTTTATGTACAGGAATCCCACCATATTGTGAAGTTTTTTGTAAGAAACTGCAGTACTGTGCAAAAGTCTTTACCCCCCCACCCCTTCCTCATTTCTTCATGTTTGCTTTCAGAGAGCCAGACTTTCTTGAAATTTTTATTTAGTCTTGAGGAATAGTTCTCCAGGCTTCCTGAAGGACTTTACCTTTTTAATTTTTGGCTCTTTTTTTTCAGTGCAGTCCCTGTCCCTGAGCAGTTTCAGAGAAATATTTGTTTGTTAAGCCACACAGTGCATAAAAAGCATTTAACTTAATGCATGAACCAGTGAGAAACAGGTGCAGATGATGACAGATGATCAGGAAGGTGATTAGTATACTGGTGATGCTAAATGCTGAGTTGTTGGAACAGATGAGATGGGAAATGAGGTTTGCTGCTGAGTAAAATTGCATGTTGAATGCCTTTTGCTTATTAACTGTATGAGAGAAGAAGAAAAAGTGATGGGACCAACTGTTTATAGTTGTTATAATGAAAAGAATAGCAATAGAACTTGTGTAGATATACCGCAACAATAAATGTAACTACATTATGCTAAAAAGTACCATATGTTTTTTTTTTAGATAAATAATTAATTGTTCGTAAAAAATCATGCAATTTATTGATATGACATTGAATGTGACTTATGAATCACACCTCTCTGCTATACTCTAGGGCACCACCAGCTTCCCAGATGGCACGAGAATCCCTAATTTGTATATTAGGGTGGTGGCTAGTACAGACGGAATACCTTTGATTAGGGAAAGCACTGGAGATAACAATGGAAACATAGCCATCACATTTCCAGTCCAACAGAGGGCTAAGCAAATGTCTATAGAGGTAACAGGAACAAAGCTTCACTTCAACTCTTGCATATTTGCTATTCTTAAAACATCAAAACTTTGAAATATATTAATAAGTGTTTTGTCCTTACATCTTACACATCAATGCATCTTCAAGCAGTTTTCACGTGTTTAATAGGTCCAAGCACAGGGAGACGATAAAGAAATCATCAGTGAGGCCAAAATAACCTCCACAGCAATCGCCGAAACGGATGGCAGTTACCTGAGTGTGGAGGTGCCGCATCAGATCCTTAACCCTGGGCAAAGCCTGGAAGTCACATTCAGGGACATCACGACATCAAGAGCTGCACGACCCTCACATATCTATTACCTGGTAAATACCCCATGGTGTTATAAGGTTCTAAAGCCTCTAAGGGTTTTGAGTGGATTTATCATTTAAAGGTGCACTTTGTAACTACATCAAGGGTTGAGATCATACAGTAATAGGAAAGGTTGTAAAAATTTAATTTTTCCTTACAGACAGCAGGGGGCAGTAAAGATCAGGAACAGCATTTCAAACCAAATGCTGGAAGCTGTGCAAAGACTCAATCTGCTGCATGTTTTTTTTTCATAAACCAAACAAATAAGCAAACAAATAAATAAAGTAGTCTAATTAAAATACTTTAAAAGTCTAATTAACACCACTTATTATTATTATTATTATTATTATTATTATTAAAACCAACACATATTATCATTGCCATCATCCTCATTATTATTAAACTAATAATAATAATTATTATTATTATTAATAATAATATTAATAATAATAGCAAAAAAAGAATAAGATAAAGAGATGTGCAAGTTACGTATAGTAATGTATAATTGTCATGTCATGTTTATCATCATCATCATAATGATCATCATCGTTAGTAGTAGTGATTACTGTTATATTTCCATATCAGCATAATTAGTAAAAATTTCTTGGGAAATAAAATAATTATTATGTAATATAGTGGTAATAATAATAATAATAATAATAATAATCTTATATTCTAGGATTTGTTTACACTGCCTTGTCACGTGTTTAATAATAACATTAACTACTATATTACAATATTTTACAGATGATTAAATGTAACAAATGGTTAATGGAAACTTATTATGGAAACTTATAACAGATTATGTTCTTCCAACAGGATACCCAGTTGTTCTTTATTCCTCATTCACCATACTTCTGTGTCAGCAGCGTACTGTACGGTGTTTGATGTTTCCTCTCTCCAGATTGTGAGTAAGGGCAGAGTGCTGAAGGCAGGCCGCATACAGAGGACTCAACTGACCTCCATGAACCTGCCTTTCTCCGTGGACATGGTGCCCGCCTTCCGCCTGGTGGCCTACTATTACACACAAGCTGGCAATATCGTGGCTGACTCCGTGTGGGTGGATGTGAAAGATGTGTGCCAAGGAAAGGTAGGAGAATCTGTCACAGTCAGATCAAGGTACACTTTTACACTTTAATTGATGCTTATACAGTATATCAAGATTTAGTTGAACTAGTTGTACTAGATTTATATGTACAGAATAAACAGTACATCTTTATAAATATCTGTACATATAAATAATATATTGTATATATAGTATACTATACATATGCATATACAGTGGGGGGAAATATAATTGTTTGATCCCCTGTAGATTTGTCCACTTACAATGATATGTCTATAATTTTTAGCATAGGTTTATTTTAAAGTATAGAAACAGAATATTAATTTAAAAACTATAATGCATAAATTAAGTTGCATTTCAATGAGTAGATTACATTCCCTACCAACCAACAATACTTCTGGCTCTCACAAAATTGCTCATGCGGTACACAGATTAATTTAAGAAGATGCTCCTAACAACAATGCGATCCTTCATTTTTTGGGGGATTTAATCTACAGGGAATCATATATATAGCCCAAAAAAATTAAGGGACCACTTAGTCCCAGTTTGACTTGAACGCCCCTCATACAGTATGTGTATGTAAGGTTCAAGTCAAACCAGAACTAAGTGTTCCCTTATTTTTTTTTTTAAACAGTGTATATACACACACTATACAGGAGTGTAATGCTTTTTGTTTGTTATCATTTTCAGGTAGAAATAGTTCCTTTCAGTGAACTGAAACCTGGGCGGGCTGTTCAGGTGTCAGTCAGGACTGATTTGGACAGTAAGGTGGCTCTGAGTGCTGTGGATTCAGCTGTGTACGTCCTCAATAAAAAAGGCAAACTGAGTCCTCAAAAGGTACAGCCTAACAAGATGCTTAGCTCATAAAGTTATCCAGTAGGTGCAACAGTTCACTCAATATGTAGGAAAAGCATCCATACATACCCAGTTCTATTACATAGATCGTGTCACATATGAAATATGTTTTTCACATGAGATTGTGTGAGTAATGCGTGATTAAATGTAAAAAAAAAAAGTAATCATTTTTTTAAAACAACAACAACAACAACAATAATAATAATAATAATAATAATAATAATAATAATAATAGAAATAATAATAATAAATAAGAAAAGTACATGAATTCAGGTGAAATGGAGAAAAAAAGTCCGCCAAAAATCTATCTAATTAAAGAACAAAATTCACTGACACTGACCTTCCTGCAGATGTTCGAGTACATGAACTCGTATGATCTGGCCTGCTCTGTAGGAGGAGGGGAAAATTCCAAGTCCGTCCTGGAAGGCGCAGGGCTCACGTTCATCTGTAACTGTGTTTCAGCACCATTTAATTTCAAAAGTAAGAAGTCAACTTAGAATAAAAAAAAAAAAGAAAAAAAGAGAAAAAAAAAGGATAAGCTCAATCTGTGCAGGTATGGGCATTAATGTGTATTAATACATCGTTTATCTCCTGTCCTAATTAGGCCATACATGCAACAAAGATCGTCAAAGACACAAAAGAGACCTTAATGCACTCGGTAAGTAAAAACCTTTAAAAAAACGTTTGTACCATTCATATGTTTTACTGAGTCTAAGAGGTTCATCACCATACCGTGCTTAAAGTTTTCTGTAAATGTCAATCAGTTTTATGCCTTTATTAATGAGAAATTTCATCAAGTCCCAGTTTGACTTGAACGCCGCTTGTACAGAACACATTAAACTGTTTACATTGCAAAGAATTTATTAAGGCGTTTTTGTTATATATTTTTTTTTTTAGTTAACAGTTACAAGCATCCCGACAGGAAATGCTGTCAGGACGGAAGGATGAAAGGCCTGATGTTAAAGCCGTGTGTTGACCGGCTGAAACACATAAAGCATCAGCCACGAAGCTGCCAGGAAGCTTTCAAAAAATGCTGCGAGGCTGCAACAGCTAAAAAGAAGAAGGACATTATAAACAAAATGAGAAACGTTTTAGGAAGAAGTACAATTTTTATATATTTTTGCATCAGCAATTTTTAACAATTGTCATAACATTTAAATTAAGTAAAGAACAGTATTAAAAAGTTATTCAGTTTGTGGACACATGATACTGCACTGTTAAAATCAGCATTGAGATAAACAGCTTGAATTTATCAGATACAGAAAATGAACCAAGTTGTGGTATAAAGAGTATTTGAAACAATATGGAATATTATCAGTAAAACATGTGCTAATATAGCATTCAGTGCTAATATAGCATTCAGCCCTAATACACTGCTAATGCTAATATACAGTAGCATTCAGGCCATCAGTCAGTACATGTCCACCAGTCAAAGCCCATTTCAAAAAGCGATAAAACAACGAAAAAATCTATTCTGAACATTTTCTTTTTATTCTTTTTATTATTATTATTATTATTATTATTATTATTATTATTATTATTATTATTAAGTTTATACTCATTTGCCTGGAAATTCTAGAAATCAGCTTTGTGACAATGATTTTGTAATGAATTTTTTTTTATGAAATTGAGTTAAATTGACCTGAATATCCCCTGATGCCCTTTCCAAATGATTTTGTGTAATAGAGATATTGAAGGACACATGGGTTTCTTTCCCTCTTCTTCTTTTCATGAAGCATTAAGCAGTGGAACAGCAGACAATGAGATCGATGAAGTACCTGTTTACCTGCGCAGTGTCTTTCCTCAGTCATGGATGTGGCATATTTTAGATGCAGATGCCTCGGGCAACGCCAGGTACTGTACCTCCCAAATCAGAGACAAAAATGAGGGCTTCTTATGTTTGTAGAATAATTCATACTGATTTTCTATTCACAGTGACACCAAAAAAAATAAAAAAGCATTGCACAAAACACAAAATATATTATAAAACAAAAAAACATTCACAAAAAACTAAACCTTTTACAAAACATTAAATAATTTCACAAACAAAAACACAAACCATTTCACGAAAGACACAAAAATATTCCAAAAACACGAACTCATTTCATAATACACAACCAAATTGAAACATTACAGAATAGGTCATTCTTGTTTTTTTTTGTTTTTTCTTGTTTTTGATTGGACAGAACCAGACTGTGTTTTTTTATGCTTTTTGTGTTACAAGAAATCTGTTTGTGTTTGTGAAGTGTTTTTTTTTTGTTGACATTTTCAGGAAAATTGAATCTGTTCCTGACTCCATAACCACATGGGAGGTCCAAGCTGTGTCGATTTCTCCATCAAAAGGTAAAGTGCTACGACTTTTCCAAAGTTATAATTTGATTATATTATAATTAAAATTATAGTTAAAATTTCTGCTGTAATTACGTCACCTCAGGATTTTGCATAGCAGACCCACAGCCACTGAAGGTCTTCCAGGACTTTTTCATATCTGTTAAACTGCCGTATTCAGTAAAAAGGAACGAGCAGCTCGAGGTGAAAGCCATCGTGTTCAACTACAAGCAACAGAAGCTACAGGTAATGTTCATCCTCGAGCAGAACCGGATTTAAGAAGTGATCTATGCACTGTTTAATGTATCAAATAATAATTCTGGATGGGGACAAAACTTGTGGTTAACGTACTGTATATATACTAAATGTATACTTTTTATTATTTACAGTTTAAAAAAATTTCATACTTTCATATTAAAGTTTATTTTAAAATTAAATTATAAAATGTTGATTAAAATAAAATGCTAAAAAGCTCCTCATAGTTTCTTAATACCTTCTTGGTGATCTTTTATTTTTGAGTACGAAAAATGTAATGTGAACATGTGAAGAAAAGGTACAGTATGTTCAGCCAGATTAGAAATCCTTTAGTTAGCATACACAGTATTTAGTCGCTCACCTGTCAGCCGTCACTTTGTCTCAGGTGACAGTGAAGTTGGAGAAGGTGCCGGGGTTGTGCTGTGCAGGTACAGGAGATGTGGTGCAGCAGGTGACAGTGGAGCCTCAGTCTGCCACGGCTGTAAATTTCTCCGTGGTGCCTCTGATCATCGGGAACGTCCCTATAACCATTGAGGCTTACGTCTCCAGCAACATCCACGATAAGATACAAAAAGAGCTCAAAGTGGTGGTACTGTACTGTACTTTACACTCAATCTCTATTGATCTAATAAACAAGCTTCAGATACACATTTCATCTTCAGGACGTCGGAAGTTAATGCTGCTTTTGATTTCTGTTTACAGGGAGAGGGCGAGTTAGTCCAACTAGAAATGGAATATAACATTGACGCAAAAAGTAAGACAGAAATGCTGCATGACTGTGTTATACTGTTACACCTGAGTAACAGTTGTGTTAATGAATTTATTTTGTTGTGTGCAGATGGGAAAAAAATAGAATTTGACATTCTCGCCCCTGAGGACGAGGTCCCCGGTCAGGAATCAATCACACGTATGAGTTTTAGAGGTAACGTCTGCATTAACCGGTTGCAGTCCTACAGGTGTGTCTACTCCTAATTAGCCTTGGAGGAGAAAGTGCAGACAGATGAAAAGATGGACAGACGGAGATAAATTAAAAGATTAAGTGAAAGTTAGATAAATAGCGAGACATCAGGTGAATAGTCTAATATACAGACGTCTAGACAAGTAGATGGGCAGGTTAATGCACAGATAGAAAGAGAGAGAAAGATATTATATGGATAGACAGAGAAACATAGAAGGATGGACAGATATACAGGTAGAGCAATGGATAATAGATAAAAAGATGTGTGTGTGTGTTCTGTTTCTAGGTGGTGTGATGGGACAATCCGTTGATAACTGTCTAAACCTTGATGGAGTGAACAAGTTGATCAAACTGCCTACTGGCTGTGCAGAACAGACCATGATGAGGATGTCTCCCGCCATTCACGCCATGACATATTTGGGTGCCACCAACCAATGGTTCTCCCTGAAAGACGAGCGCCGAAAGGAGGCTCAAACCATGATCCAAGCGGGTGAGTGTCTGATACCTGCATTTCAGTGGAACAGCTCAGTCAATCATAAGAGCTGCTCGTGATGATGTGACAGTGTCAGTGTAAAGCAAGGACAATATCTTTCCATGTGTGCTTTCAAAAATATTAAGTAATGGAAACTACATGGGAGAATTGTGACTCTGTCAGTTTCTCACTCTCAGCTACATCACTCAAGTTGATAACTGTTGAAATGGTCCTGCGTTAGATATATGGACATTCGCCGCAAATGAGACAGACTTGAACGAGAGTGGGCAGACCAGAATTCATTTTTCGAATTCGACTTTTTGCTTCTGGACGTGCATACAGTACAGCACTGCCATCAGCAACACCTGTATTTCATAATAGCGCTGGCAATAGTTGGCATCAGCAAAAGTGAGGCATCTGGCTTTCTTCCCTCTTCCAGAGCAAGATTACAAACCCAAACCCTAACCCTAACCCAAGCATATTTTTTGCTAAAATTGTATCCAATTTTTTTTTGTTGAAAAAATATGACGCGTTTAATTTCAGATGATTTGCGTATTTCTGCCGTTTCAGAGGACAAATGTGTCCACATTAGAGTGTGTCATGAGTCGGTGTCCTGTGTCAGCGTGGCATAATTGCAGAGGCAAAGTGACGGTTTTAATGTACTTTTAATGAAAACTATAAACAAAAACTGAAACAAAACACAATAAACTCAAAGACTTTACTTTAAACACAATAACCATACTAATAACAACAACAACAAATGCTAGACAAAGACACTAAACTTAAACAGGGTATTTATACCAATTAACTAATGAGTCACCTCGGTTCAGGTGAGTGCTCCCATCACCTGACCGAGGTGCAGTCTGGGACATGAAGTTTTAACTCAAAAACCAACTACACCAGAAAACACAAAGAGTCTGGGCGTTTTGGCGAACTCTAGGGGTTAACCCTTACAAGGGAGATAAAAGTCACTTGGAAGTTTGAATATGAACCTTTGTGGCACGCCAATCCGATCTGACGAAAAAATCTTATGCTTGTAACAAAGGTAACTATAAGCAAATCAAGATGAGCATGGGAATTTTTATTCCTATAAGCTAATGAGTATTTATATATTGTTTATATTTGTGGGAATGTTTACTAAACAATTTCGTTGGTACTCACTCACTCAATCATCGCCTTTACTGCTTAATCCTGTATTCAGGGTCGCAGGGGGCCTGGAGCCTATTCCAGGAGACTTAGGGCAGTATGCAAACTCCATTGATCTAATTAACAAGACCCCGAGATGGGGATGGGCTGTCATAGGATACTGTACTGTACATTTAAACCCAGAGCCTGGAGTTGAACCCATGACCTGGAGGTGCAAGGCGACAGCGCTAACCACTTAGTTGGTACTAATTCCAAAAAAATGTATAGCATATTTAAATTCACTCGCTCACAACTGCCTAAATCGAAATTAGAAACTTTCTGTTTCCAAGATATTTTTGCTCCTGTTGTAGAATCCTGCAGGATCCCAGTACTGTTGCATAAGAAATGTATCAACAAAAGGGAGAAATAATAATAATGCATTTTTCTATTTAGATCTGTTCGATTCTTAATATTACTGTATATATCTCCATGTCACAAATGAATGTGTGCTTTACAGGTTACACCCGGGTCCTTATGTACAAGAAGAACGATGGATCATACGGAGCTTTTCTGAAAACACCCAGCAGTATTTGGTGATTTTTTTTTGTAATTAATTACTGAGATGAAAAAATGGTCTCACCTTTATTACAATTACAATTTGTTCTATGCCATATGACGGCGTGTTCAAACCCGTCTCTGATTATCCCTTCAGGTTGACTGCGTTCATTGCCAAGGAACTGACAAGATCACGGGACATAATTAAAGTTCAAGAGTCCTACATTCTGGAAGCCATATCCTATCTGATATCCAAACAAAAAGCTGATGGATCATGGGTCGACCCGAATCCTCTTTATGACAGAGGAATGAAGGTACTGTACTGTACGAGCAGCGCAGAGAGTAAAACCATTAACATCCACCATACATTATTCTGTATAATAATTAAGAAATGTTATTAATATCTGTATTCTCAGGGTGGAGTTGGACATGCTGAAGATGACGTGCCCTTGACTGCTTATGTCCTTATAACCCTGAAACACGCACTACCTGTGTATAAACCGGGGACAGATAATAATCTGGTAACACATGAATATATTATTTTCTTCATCTATTCTTGATCCAGCAGTTCTTATATCTTCCTAGCACAAGTTAAAGTCTGATTGAGTATTTTTTTTGAAGCACGGTTTCAGTCTTAAAATTAAACAATTCTGATTCTTTGATTTAGTTCTTTCTTTCCGCGTTTATACAGGAAAAAATGCAATAGAATTACAGGAAGTTTTGAGTACAACTGGAAAAAGTTATAATTTTTCAGATTTTTGGGATGCATACTCACAGTAAGATGCGGGTCGACAGAGTATATTAAAATATACTCTTTTAAAAATTCTGTCCTAGCAGACAGTTCCCTCTTGTGCTACCGCTCCTGTACCTGTTTATTCCACTACTGCGAAAGCTGTAGAAAGATTACCTCTTAAAACTAAAGCGACATGGACCTGTGCGGACGGCGCAGCATTGGTCAATGGCCAATTGGAAAACCTAGAACTTAGCTGTTCTTTATGACCAAGAAAGAGCACTACAGATGCCATGTTTGCTTTGAGAATGCTGATAGAGAAGTACAGTATACTGTAGAGGATGTCAAAGTGTTGCATTGTATGTTTATAGATCGAGAAAAAGCATACTTTCTGCTTATTTGCAGAGGTGATGGACAGGCTGGCGGATGAGGTTAGACAAGAGTCCCCGTGGACTATCATGTTTGGAGTTGATATTGTGATACAGAGCAGGTTAAGATGAGTTTAGAGAGGTGGGTGGAGGGATGCACTGGAGAGATGAGGCCTGAAGATCAGTAGGAGCAAAACGGAGTACATACATGAGGGTGCAGGAAGGGTGGAATGGGTGGAGAAAAGTAGCAGGACTGATCTGTGAAAGAAAGGCATCAGCAAGAACGAAAGGGAAAGTTAACAGAACGTAGTGAGACCAGCAATGTTGCACAGTTTAGAGACGTTGCTGCTGACAAAAGGAACAGAAAGGAAGTAGAGCTGGAGGTGGCAGATTTAAAGATGCTGCGATTTGCTTTGGGAGTGACAACAATGGACAGGATTAGGAATGACTGTGGAGGGACAGTGCAGGTAATTTGGTTTGGGGACAAACTTAAATAGGCCAAATTAAGATGGTTTGGACATTTGCAGACGGAGGGATGAGAGGTATATCGGAAGGAGAATGTTAGAGATGGAGGTGCCAGGTAGGCGGAGAAAAGGAAGACCCAGGAGGAGGACATGCAGGAGGTTGGAGTGACAAAGGAAAATGACGAAGTTAGATGGAGACAAACGGTCCGTTATGGTGACTCCTAATGGGAGCAGCCAAAAGAAGAAGAATATGTTGTTGTTTTTATTTTTGAAAATATTCAAAAATATTTTTCAGTCACTTCTTTCTCTTTTTCTCCGTTTCAGAAACGTGCTATTGCTAACGCGAACCTTTATCTCCTTGCTCATTTCGATGCACAACAAAACCACTACGCCATTGCCATTGCAGCGTATGCTCTGTCTCTGGATAATCATCAAAGCCCAGAGGCCCAGCGAGCACACGAGAAGCTGATGGCCTTGGCAACATGCAATAAAGGTTATGCATTCACTTACAAAGACTTTAGTATTAGTATCAAACCCAGATAAGTTACATAATTCGAAAATTTTATTTATACTGTGTATATTGTCTCTCAGAACGCTGTTTCTGGGGCGACAGAGGGAAATTCGCGGGTTCGGATAAGAAAGCAGATGCCATTGCAGTGGAAACCACATCATACGGTTTGCTACAGGCCTTGACCATGCAGGACAAACAGAAATCTCAACAGATCACCAGCTGGCTCACCGAACAGCGCAGATATGGAGGAGGATTCCAGTCAACGCAGGTGATCTTTAGATTTGATTTCATACGGAAGAAGGTGGTTAAGGCTTTAGGTTGTTGCTTTGGGATCTGAAGATCAGTGTCTAACCCTTGCTAACAGGGTTGTGTTAGAAAAGGCATTATATAAAACCTGTTGTGTACCTTGCACCTCCTGGGTTTGGGTTCGATTACCATCTCAGCATGCATGGTGTTTGCATGTTCTCCCCGTGCTTGGTGGGTTTTCTCCTACAGTACAGTCCAAAGACATGCAGATTAGACCAATTGGTGTTCTTAAATTGCCTGTTAGTGTATGTGTATGCCCTGCGATAGATTGGTGTCCTGTCCGCCTTGTGCACTACGTCTCTTGGGATAGGCTCCAAGCCCCCCGTGACCCTGTATACAGGATAGAGTGGTATTGACAGTGAGCTAGTGAGTGGGAACCATTTCTGAACCTGGTTTTAATTCTGTTTTGGGAACACATACTGTAGCAGTTCAGGTACTTAATCCGGTACAGTGTACATTTTGAGTTCTGAGTAGTCTTAATCATTTCCTCTGCTTTTCAGGATACAGTCGTAGCCCTTGAGGCTCTGTCCGAGTTTAGCATACGGAACAATGATATGGAAGACTTGAACCTGAGTGTGGAAATACGTATGAACAAGCACAGGAAAAACCTGCATTTAAACAGGCGAACTGCACTGACTCAAACATCGATTGAAGTGAGACAACCATCAATCAGTCTGTTTGATTTGTATAGCATTATGTATGGAATTTTTGTATGTAACAATTATTTGGTTTGTTTTCTAGTTCAAGGAAGTGGGCAAAGTAGTCGTGAATGTATACGGACAAGGAAAAGGAACTTTATCGGTAATACCCTTTTTATTGTAAAGCATACTGTACTGTATATACAGTACATGCACTACATTTGTGCTTGATTGAATATTTCTCAGGCTGCTTTTTTTATTTTTCCCTCTTTATGGCAATTTTTATAGATTGTCCAGACATATAGATCTTTGAAAAATGACCAGTCCCTCTGTGACCACCTTGATCTCAGTGTTAAAGTGGATCGAAAACTCACACCATGTATGTCCTCTATATTTTATACAGCAAAATATGACATCTTAGGTTTGGCTGGATTTGATATAATTTCTTTTCCTATCTGTCATTTCTTAAAATAATATTAAAACAAACCAGATATACAGTATCGTTATTATGCAATGAAAAGAAACTAGCAACATTGTCTGGAACAAGATATTTTCCCTTGCAATTCTAGTAACGTTTTACTAGACATACTGTATGCTTATAATCTTATATTTGGTTTGTTGCAATCTCATTTTAACAGAATAAATGTAACCATGTATGTATTGAACTATATCTTAAAATCAACTCAATTTTTAACCTCTTGAACATCACACTGAAACTTGCATGAAGGAAATAAAGATCTTTTTTATCATAGAAACCAAACTTTCAGCAATATTAAAGTGACATTAAATTCTGTCAACAAGGTTATAGATTTTTAGACTTTTTAACTGTTTATCCTTGTTTACCGCATATCATGTGACCAGCTTTATCCTCATCAACTCCATGAGCTTAAAAATATGTTCATATTCTAAACCGTCGGCTTCTTCTACAGTATATGATGTAAAGGAAGAGGATACGCCGGCCGATTACTATGACTATGTTGATGATGATGAGTCGAGAGACGAACCCGAGAGCAGACAGGACTGGTTTGATCTGCGAACCCGCAGGAAGCGACAAGCTCCAGAGGAACCGAAAAAAGAAAACACACTCTATTATACAGTGTGTGTGAGGTATGCACTAGTTTCACAGGCAACAATACACTTCATCAATTGGATTCATAAACTTCATTGTCTTCAGTGGAAGGTCGTATCCATGAATGTTTAGGTTAGTAAATGTAGACAAGTTGAACACTCGGTTTGAGGTGCGGGAAAACCTGTCTGATCCGTTTGACACAAATCACATCGGCATCTTCAACAAAAGTGTTCAACTTGTGTTCAACTTTCCATGATCAGCACTGGTCATGTGACAGCAGTTGGAGACCTGGGGGAAGGTTGTAGCCTTGATTGCAGTTCAGGGCAAGCTTGTGACGGTGGATCTGATTTAGACTGTAATCCGATACTGTATAAATGTACAAAGGTATATAAAATGTAAACCATGTGAAGGTTTTTCCACCATTCTGTCACTTGTACTGTATTGTACAAACACATCATCTTTCTATTTCCCATAATGGTTTAAATATTAAGCACTGTTCTTCTACACATTGTTATTCTAGGAACAAACTGGGAAATTCTACTGGTATGGTCTTGGTGGACATCTCACTCCTGACTGGACTTGTACCCAACGTCCAAGATCTGGAAAATGTATGTTAATCATTACAGCACTTTTTCCCCCAATAAGGTCAAGCGTAACATTCAAGGGCACTGGTGGCTCAGTGGTAGGTGTTTCGCCTGCCATGCGGAAGGCTCGGGTTCGATTCCCAGCCAGTGCCCAAACCCCAGCCACTGGATGCAGTGCCGGTCCCAAGCCCGGAAAAAAAGGGAGGGTTGCGTCAGGAAGGGCATCCGGCGTAAAAACCTGTGCCAAGTTGTAGGGCGGACTGGGTATCCCGCTGTGGCGATCCCTTGCCGGGAGCAGCTGAAAGACCAGCAAGTGTAACGTTCATTTTTTTTTTTTTTTTTTAAACTCATGTTCCTGTTTTCTGTGTAGAGCGTAAAGGGCACTGAGAAATACATCGACCACTATGATGTTCAACGCAACAAAGTCTTTCTTTACTTTAATGAGGTAACCTTGTCATTCTTATTATCCTATCCTTTACTCTTTCATGCGATTGTTACAGCTTTATGTGCGAGATTAGAAGAGACAAATAAAAAGTTCATATAAATATATAAATTAGATTTCATCTTTTCAGGAGCTTGTCCAGACAGAGTCATGTTTATGCGAGTCTCACTAACAAGTGTGTTTTTTACAGTAGGACCCCACAGCTGTTTAGTCCCTTTCTGCATTTCTTACTTTTTTATTGGATATAGTTCAGATTTCTACTGTTGATTCTTTTTACAATGCAACTTCACCAAATGTTAATGCAGATCTTTATAAAATGGTGATCTTTGAAAAAATGGTGTATATGTTTACTTATGTTTTATGGGGCTGTCCACGACTGCCTGGATTTTTTCTAAGATAATGTGACACTTTAATTGCACAGTTGCATTGAACTAAATATGCAACATATACAGTATGCGACAAGATTCACTAAAACTAATTCATAAGTTTTTTCCCCAACTGCTTGATTCTTCCCCCCACCTAATTATTAGTGTGAGAGCAGATGTCCTGATATCCCTGCCATTCCACATTTTGTAGCATTGCATAAAACCTCAATTTAAATTCCAAGTTTGCAGCACTATAAAATCTTAAAAGTAGAAAAGTATGTAAATCAGGGAATCTGTTCACATTACAGTAGCATCAAACCAGAAAAGATTACCAAGTTACAGATGTAGATGTAGACGTAGTTTCATACTAAGGATGTGCAAACTTTTGCACCAGACTGTCATGTCAAGAAGTAAACATACAGCTTGTATTCGAAACAACTCTAGACCAGGTATATCTTATTCCTATACTAGGGTCTAGAGAAACAGTCTGACTTTTTCTGCACAGATTTCTCATGATAAGACGTGCGTTCGGTTCCGAGCAGAGCAGATCATCCCTGTAGGACTCGTTCAGCCCGCAGTGGCGGCCATCTACTACTACTACAACCCAGGTGAGTGATGATTACAGCACCTCCGCCGTGTGAGCCGACTGTGCTATTAAACAGCCGTAATTCTCCACTGATGCTTTTCTCGTGTTGGTTTTATAGACAGAAAGTGTTCTGTGTTCTATACGGTGTCGACGGACAATCCCATGCTAGCCAAACTGTGTGAAGCAGACGTGTGCGCATGTGCCGAGGGTGAGTAGGACGGTCCTGGCACACATCATGACTATGGGTCTTTTACATCAAGCTGTCAGATGTATGGTCAAAAAAAATAATAATCTAAATTGTTTACAAACTTAATATAAATTACACTTAAAGGAAGTTTCTATTTAAGGACAAAAACATGTACACGACCTTCATAATAATAATAATAATAATAATAATAGATTTTATTTGTAGGCGCCTTTCATGACACTCAAGGACACCTTACACACCATAAAAATAAATAAATAAATAAACAAATAAATGAAGAAAAAAATTAGACTTCAATTAGGATGAATTCTTTAAAGTAGAGCTGTTCTTAAAAGTTTTAAAAGCAGATACGTTTTTTACATTTGTCCTTTTGCAACATGCTACATTTTCTCTCTCTCTTTTCTCTTTTTTTAAAAATGAGAAAGAAGATAATCCAGAGGGAGGGACAGTTCATAGCTTCTAAAATAAAAGTGTTGATTAAAACTAACTTATTTAGTAAACACTCAACAACAGTGTAACCATTAAATTGGTGCTGCACAATTAAATCACATTAAAAATCAAAATAATTTACATTTAGGCATTTGGCGGACACTCTTAGACAGAGCGACTTACAAAAGTACTTACGTTTCCGTCATTGGATAGATCCTTACACTGGGTTACTAACCAAGTACCATCAGTCAAAAACCATTGGGAATGTTGGGGTTTTTTTGGATAGGGGGCACAGTAGTGATTAGCACTCTCGCCTTTCACCTCCAGGCTTCGGGGTTTGAAATCCACCTCTGCATGTTCTGCCTGTTCTTTGAGGGTTCCTCCCACAGTCCAAAGACATGCAGATTACCCTAATTGGCATTCCCAAATTGCTTGTAGTGTGTGAACGAGCGTGTGAATGTTGACTGTGTGAATGGGTCCCTAGTTGGACTACAGAGGTTCCTAGATGGATGGATGGAATATATGCATAATCATAGTCAGAATTTTATTTAAAGTTAGAATAATTTACAATAATTATCATATTATTTTATGCATTAGGTAAAATCATTTACAATCAAGTATTTGTTTATTTTTTAAAAATACTTTTAAGGTGCTACATAAATGCTTTTAATGAGATCCTTATTTGTTATGTTTTTCACTGATAGTCTTGATAAATATGTACATTTAATAGGTGGCCTTGGTGGTGTAGTGGTTAGCACTGTCGCCTTGCACCGCTATGGTCTGGGTTCGATTTCCGACCAGGCTCGATTCCTGTCTCTGTGTGCATGGAGTTTGCATGTTCTCCCTGTGCTTGGTGGGTTTCCTACCCACAGTCCAATAATATGCAGGTTAGGGTAATTGGCATTCCCAAATGTTAGTGTGTGTGTGCCCTGCAATTGATTGGCACCCTGTCCAGGGTGTACCTCGTGGTAAAAAAGTGGTATTTAATAGTAACATATTACAATTTAATTCGAAATCACATTAAATTATTGGTGGCTCAGTGGTAGGTTCAATTCTCACTCGATGCCCAAACCCCAGCCACAGGATACAATGTCGGTTCCAAGCCCAGATAAAATGGAAGATGGGCGTCAGAAAGGACGGTTGGCGTAAAACCTGTGCCAAGTTGTACAGTATGTAGATCAGATGGTCTGCTGTTCTTTCAAAATAACATGGCAAAAGATTTTTAATTTAAACATTGCCGTGTTATTTTAAGGAAATAAAAATTTGTAACTATTGGTTAATTGACAGGGTAAAACACTGTCATGTCTGAGATGTATTCCTTAATAAACTGTATTAGCCTGATGTCCATCTGCCTGGTTCACTGTAGGTAGCTGTCCACAGCTTAAAGGCACCTTTAGCGAGGACATGAATGAGAACACCAGATCTCGGTATGCCTGTTTTTCGCCCAGTGTTGATTATGGTAAGTCATGTTTTAAAGGTTCATAATTAATTTAGCATCAAATGCATTCCACATTAAAATAATAAATAATAAAACCATGTCTTTCCAACAGTTTACATCGCCAAGGTCATGAACTCCAGCAATGATGGTGTGTTTACATCTTATTCCATGTTGATTACTAAAGTCCATCAGGCAGGTGAGTCTGCATTAGCACAACCGAATTCAGACTTCAGATTGCACTGGTTTAATAAATTTGCTTTCTTTAAACAAAAAAAAAAAAAAAAAAAGCTAAAGGTTTGGACTCAGCTATCCAGCCCGGTGCGGTACGTGAAATGGTAAAGCGTGTGACCTGTAATGCGATGGAGCTGAAAGTTGATGCGGATTATCTGATAATGGGTCAGAAGGACACTATAAATTTGGGAAACTCTGAAACCCGGTAAGATGGAATAGTTTATAGTGCAACAACTATCATACTCATACTACATGCAAGAATGTGTCATATCATTGTTTAAATGACTTAATTCAATGCTTTACACCTGCTACAAATTTTTTTACACTTAAATCTCAATCACCAAATGGCCAGCTATTCATAATCACACACCTTTTGTTCTCATCTGGATGAGAACGGCTTGCCTTTCGAGATTGGTTCCACTAAAAGCTTCTTGATCTCTCAAGGGGTTATTCTTTGCCACTTTTACCACTGGCATGATCATTAGAGATCTGAATCCTTTTGTAAACCTGATTTGTGACAATATCTGTTGTTAAAGATGTTAAAGATCTGTTGTTATTGAAACAATACATCCAATAGACTGCATAATAAAGTAAACTTTTCTGTATATTTATACTGTATGAGGAGGTCTCAAAAAGTTTCGAGACTATTTTTGTAACATGCCAACAGATGACAGGCACAGTCACAGGGAGCACTGAGCACTGACCTTCATAAGTCAGTGTGCCAAAAGACATCATCCTGTGTACATCAGGAGCTGCACAAATTGTATTATTCTGCTATACCACATCTGCTATTTTATCATGGACATCATTATAGAACAAAAAGCAAATGTGAAATCCTACATAAGAACTGGGCAAATCTGCCACAGAGATGTTTGACATGGTTCGTCAATCCTTATGTGTCATTTGAACACGTGTTGCTGCCAGGTTCATCCCCAGGTTGCTGACTCAAGACCAGAAGGAACATGTCTGCCAAGAACTCAGCATGCCGTGGATGACCAACCAGAAACTTGAGTGTATGGGTATAATCCTGGGGGGAAGCAGGTTTTCAGGCAGGTGTAGCTCAGTGGTTAAGGTGTTGGAATAGTGATCAGAAGGTCCTGGGTTCAAACCCCAGCACCACCAAATTGCCACTGTTGTGCCTTTGAGTAAGGCTCTCCAATGTACAATACAAGGGGATCAAATGTAAGTTGCCCTGGACAAGGGCGTCTGCCGAATACTATTGTCTTTACATTGGAAGAGCCCATCATCCCCATGACTGAAACAGGCAAGGCAGTTCGACCAAGAGCATGGTTATCTGAGCTTACATTGATTTATTTTTATTTATTTTTTAATAAGCTTATACACTTGCCTTCCAGTTTGTTAGCATGGGGAAAATAATCACTACGCTGAGCACCAAATTTATTAAGCCCTGTCACACTGAGTCATGCTCCCACTACATCCTCAAAAAATTGGGTGAGCGCATTAAGAACTTGTTCAACTTGGCAAGAATAAGGCAGAAACAAATACGCATTGCAGTATTGTCTCCCTTGTACTCCCTGCGCTTTTTTTTTTTTTGGACATTGTTTGGACCCCTTAGTGACTTTATTGACAAACTGCAAGCATGGCGCCTGGTCCATGCCACGTTGTAGATTTACATTTCTGGCACACACGCAGCAGGTTATCAGTGTGTCTATTTATTATCTCAATATTAAAAGTGCATGTTAAGCGTTTGGTAAGACCGCGGTGCATTCTGATCAAACATACAGTAGTAATAACTCGGTTTGATCTCATTGGACTTGGTGAGAGCGTGATCATGTGTGTAAGATGACATTGTGGTAACAACACAATAAAAACAGAGAACCTGACTGGAACAGGGCTAGGAAGTACTACGAACCTAATAAATGCACATTTTTCTATTTGACCCCATTCCCACAACAGTGTTACATATTTTTAGGAACTTCATAGTGGGAACTTGTTTTTTGTTGGAGTGTGACATAGGCTTTAAATCTCAAGTTTGTAAGCTGTTCAGGTTCAGATTCAGGTGAAATACATCACTAATGGTTAGTGAATCGTGATCCAAAATGTTTTCCCTTTATAAATCTTTAGAAACAATCCCAAAACTGTAATTTTAAGTTGCTGAATGATGTTCTATACAGTATGTGTGCAGCCTGGCATAAGAAATCCTGAAAAATAAATCCAGCTGTGTTAACAAAACTATTGTTTTCTCAGCTTTAGGTACATACTGAATAATAAGATGTGGATCGAGGAGATGCCTTCAGCGATGAAATGCATGGCGACGAAGAACAAGCAGGCCTGTCGGCTTCTCGAAGCGTTCTTACAGGAGTTTGCTCAACAGCAGTGCAGGATTTAACAGACACGGGACAGACAACATAGAAAGCATCTAGAGGACAAGACGTATCTGCGTAAATTGTGTGCTTTTATTTTCAGTGCATATGACCAAGAAAATACAGGGTTTGTGGAAAGGAACAGTTAGAATCGCAGCAGAGGTTCATCAGAAATGCTCTCCTGATGAATGTTCATGTTGCAGATAAGCATGATCATGGCTTCTCTCAAAAAGGTAAATCATGAGACTACTGCCTTCTGGAATGAGCAGGAATGAAATGTCAGTTCTTTAAATCGTAGGTTGTGATAACTGAACAATCATCGTGCTTTTAACATAATGATGTTTGGCCTGGTACTTATTAAAAAACAAATGATTCACCTTGCTTTGACTGATGCAGAAATGTCATATGATTTGTATTTTGGCATTAGGATTGAGGGTGGAATATATCTGAGAAATGGTTTCATATTAACATACTGTAGCTGAAACTGAACACTGACCTTACTGCAATATAAATCACAAATAAAGAAGTAAAAAAAAAAAAAAATCACTTTGTTTGTGTTAATTATGTGCCAAAAGTACACTTGGATGCAAAATATTTCATAATCGAAAATAATTGGTGTTATACTTCCTTCCTTACTTCTCATCAGTACGTTAGTCCAGTGTAAAAGTCTTGACCTCCCTCATATCTTTATATTTCACTTTCAAACAGCCAGACTTTCTTGCATTTCTAACGTAGTCTTAAGGAATAGTTCTCCAGACCTTTTTGCCTCTTATTTTCAGTCAAGTCTTTGTACCTGAACAGTTTCACATGAATGTTTTTTTTGTTTGTTTGTTAAGCCACAATGTGACATATGCATCAATTAAGCATAAAAATGTCTCACTTAAGGAGTGAACCAGTGAGAAACAGGTGCAGATGTTGACAGATGATCAGGTTGGTAAATAGTTTACTGCTGATGCTGAATGCTGAGTGGTTGGAACAGACGAGAGGGGAAACGAGGCTGCTGCTGAAAACCAATGGTTAAATTCTATCTTTAGGCATTTCGCAGCCTTTCACAGTAAAACAATTGTTCACAGTTCTTTAACTTAATCAACATCATTGAATTAATATAATATTTAGAAACTGGAGGGGCTCAAGACTGCATGTAAGTGAAAATTTCACCCTCTCACACTTTTCTCCTGTTTTGAATAGCTGAGAATTTACCCAGTTCACTCCTCTAAAGAACTGAGCTGTAAATGTTATTGATCGTTACAAGGTGCTGACACTAGAGGCTCCTCCAATAAACTACCGTTACATAACCAGAGGGATTTGTACAGCAGAGAGTTTACATAATCTCAAAAAATGCTTATCATAAATTGGTTATAAAAAACAGGTTGCTATTCAAAAGCTTGTTGTTGTTGTTGAGTGTTTTTCTGTAAAGAAACGTTTATGTAATGGTAATTTATTGAAGGCTTTTCCAGTGGCAACACTAACATTCGATAGCTTTTATATTCCAAAAGTCTTCAGAATAGAGGACTCAGGGTCAAATTAATGGCCTGCATCAAGAACGGTAAAATTCTTGGGAACAAATGATCAACCCCTGGAAGGACATTACTGCACCAGGATCAGAGAGAACCTAAAGGCTTGGTGAAGTTGCATTGGGATGAAATGGACAGAAGAAATCACAGCAGACTTTGGAACAACAGAGAAATATCATGTGATGTCGTGAGTCTGGATTGACCCTATTCCAGTGCAATGTGTGCATGAGGGTAATAAGGGACGTACATGAAGCGATGCACCCATCATGCATAGTGTCCACTGTACAAGCCTCTGCAGGCAGTGTTATGATCTGGGGTTGCTCAGGTTTAAGCTCAGCAACGTTATGGCTCAATAAAATTAATTATAAATATTGAGAATGCGTACCTTTTTTGGCTGTGCAACGTACAACATCACATTACGCTCTAATGTCTCTGCCGGAACCAAGAATGTTTTTGTTGCGAAAAATAAGTAGAATTTAAGCATTTCACTGTTTAATTATATAATTATAATTAACATCAAGCCTATTCTGTTTTATACTTGTTATAGGCCTGTTTTTTTATTTTTGGTTTAGCCCCAAAACGAAACCACAAAGTGATTCCTTGATCATTTTTTCCATAATAATTAGAGACATCGATAATAAATATAACAAGCTTTACAGTATATAATCTCGTACACCTAGTATGTCATATTATTATTTATTTATATTTAAGAAACATGTCGAAAAGACCAATTCACACATACGAGCTAAAATAAACAAACATCCAGAAACTGAGACTGCAACCACCTGCCAACTGTCAATCAATACGGAGACTCGTGTGTCCATCTGTTATTCATCTGTGGTGGTGGTTGCATGAAATAACATGCGCTTATATGTGAGTACAACTATTTGTATTTTACAAGTATTTATAATTGGTGCATTGTTTTTTTATTTTACAACCAAAAATAAAAGAAAACCGAACCCAATCATTTTTTTCCCCAAATGAAAATACCGTTTACTGTAAATGGCTGTGTGTAATTTTATTTATTCAAAATGCATTTTTGTACAAAATTTGGCTATTATGCTTGTGTAGAGGTCGCAGAACACTTTTTTTTTTTTTTTTAACTACATTACCCTCAGGGAGCTCTATACAGCATAACACCTGAAGGGTCACACTAATTGTTCATTCACTCGTCTGCTATACCGCTTATCCTGTATGCACTGTCGCAGGAAACCTGAAGCCAGCCCCAGGGAACTTTAGACACAAGGCGGGGTACAACCCTGGACAGGGTGCCAATCCATCGCAGGGCACCTATGCACACAACACACATTCATTTACACACAACTAGAGAACAATTAGTCTAATCTGCATGTCTTAGGACTGTGGGAGAAAACCAGAGTACCCGGAGGAAACCCACCAAGCACATGGAGAACGCAATGCAAACTCAACATGCACACAGACCCAGAGGCGGGGATCGAACCTTCAACCGCTGGTGTTTTTGCCCCTTTAATTTTACCCCCCCCCCAAAAAAAAAACCTTGAAAATAAAAGTGACTTTTTCGTTTTTTGATTTTAGGTTTTGTAATGAAAAGAAATTCAATTAAATGATTCAAGGATTATAAACTTGTTCATACAGGATAGGTTTAACTTATTTATTTAACAATTTAATTCACAGAATGTATGGTTTTACTGTAATAACATCATTTTGCAAGTGGAGTTCATCGTTTTTGTTACTTTTGGCACAAAATTAACCGTATACAAGTCTCCCTGGTTCTGGATAAGGAAATGCTTTTTTCACGACTTTTCCTTTTCAGCTTAATAACATAAAAACATAATGCAATGCTCACAAAAAACGGCGGAAATGTTGGAGTCTGTGGTTTTACAATGTTATGATGCTATTAAATCTTAGAAGCAAAACTATTAACACCCCGAATAGTCTTGTACTCTTGGCACAAATTGACCGACCTTTTTTTTTTTTCTCCCCCCCTCCCCCGTCTCGAGGATGTTCATGTTTGCACCATTCATGTTTGGCAATATGTGTGCTTCCTACACTAAAGCGGTTCATGCAGTAGCGTCTACTGTACTGTATGTCAAGGCATTTGCAGATATACATTACAGAAATTATAAAAAACAAACAAGAAAAAAAAAACCTGCAAATCATAACACTGTATACAAAATCAAATAAATTAAATTGTCCTTCACTACGTCTAGAGTTGTGCGGTTGTGCCGGGTGATATCGCCGACATCCCTGTCAGATATACGCAGAGACCTTTAAGGCAGATGAGCATTAGAACTAGAAGCTGCGTGTCCTCTACCTGCACATTAAAAGCTGAAACACTGGCATTTCGAGCTTTATCCTACTGAAGCACTGTGGCGTTGCGAAAGCAGTGGACGCACACGATATGAGAGAAATGCATTAACGTATGCGACGAGTTGTTCGTCTGATAGAAATGGCTTGTTTTCACAGTACGTAAGACAGCAATTTGATAATTGAGGAATTTCATGCCACTGAAAAATCGTATAATTGACCGGTTTGATCGTCGTTAAATCAAGAAGTGGAAAAGCTGAAGAGTAGCTGCCTTCACAAACACTGCTCGGAGTGCCGTGACTGTTATTACTCTCGTATGTTGTTAGTAATGCTGTCTAATTTCATTTATTATTTAATTCGATTCAAATCAGTGCAATATCCATGAGGGAGAAATGTCAGACCCTGCTTGAGCTTGAACAATTGGACTCGAATCGAGGTCGCTTCGGGGGCAGAGGTCTTTGTGGTGTGCAAAATCAAATGGTTACACATGGACGATACTTTAACTAGATGATCCTCGATGAGGTTCCTACTGCAGGTAGCGGTAGACTTTAAAACAGTGGTTCCCCGAGTCTGCCACGGCCACGTGTCCTTCGGAGGTGAGGGCCAGACCCTGAGGACCGTACAGCGGGTCTGCCGAGGTGTTGATGTACGACAGGAACGAGCCTGAGCTGTCAAACACCTGCAGCGCACACGGACACAGAGACACAGCACACAGTCACTAAACCATCACATACAGCATGTAGCCGTCTCAATTCACACACATTCTCTCTCACACCAGTGCATGTACTCATTTCTGATTGGACACCTGGTGGAGTAGCCAATCAGAAATGAGTGTGTAATCTTAAATACAATTCTTAGTTTTGAGCAATATCATGGTGTTTAACTTTCCCTGCTGTTTTTATTTTGATTTGCTTCTGCTTGTGTGTTTTCTTCCTTCCTCCTGTGCTGCGTTTGTCCCGCGTCCCTGCTTGCGCATCCCTCTTCTCCGCATCGCCTCTCGCGCATCCCTCTTCTCCGCATCGCCTCTCGCGCATCCCTCTCCCCCGTTCCCTTTCGCCCATTTCCTTTTCCTCCGTTCCCTTTCACCCATCCCTCTTCCCCCATTCCATTTTCCCGCGTTCCTTCTCGCGCATCCCTCTGTGACAGGCATTACATCTGTTACTGTGAAAGGCATCCCTCGTCCCCATGTCGCCTCTGGCGCATCCGATTCGCCCGCATTGCCTCTCCCCATTTGCCTCTCGCCCGCGTTGCCTCTTTCCATTTGCCTCTCGCCCGTGTTGCCTCACGCCGCCTGGCCTCTCGCCCGCCTGGCCTCTCCCCATTTGCGCTCCCCAGTTCCCTCTCACGCATCCCTCGCGGTTACCTCTCATGCATCCCTCTCCCCCCCCGGTTCCCTCTCGCGCATCTGACCCCGCCCCCCCCCAATTCCCTCTCGTGCATCCCTCTTCTCCCCGTTCGTGCATCTTTTTTCCTCTTTATGTTCTGCACCCCCCCCCCTTCCTCTAGTGCATTTCCCCCCCATTTTCCATTCTGCGTTTCTCCCCTTTTCCTTTCATGCATTCTTTTTCATTCTCCCCTAATTAAAGTGTTATTGTATTGTGCTTTTTAAACAACACAATAGTCTGAAAGGATTTATTAATGCCATCTCAATGGAGCTGTAGATGTTGGATTTATCATAAAAGACCACATCATCAAAATGCAAATCATACACCACATCTTTGATAGTGAGGTCAAGAAACACACAGACACATGCCAAGCTGAAGGCATTAGATTTGGGGACTTTATATACTGTAGCATGCAGTGTCCTGTATTTATCCCAAATGCATTCATGATTAAACACATGAAAAGAGTGATACAAAGCTTGTTTGCATGCCCTGTGTGTTGTTTTGGACAAGTCACACCAAAACCACTAGTGTATACACAGATGTACAGTAGTTCTGCTTAAACTACTGTATTCTAAAGTCAATCCAAATCAATCCGTAAACTAAGTTGGAGTAAGAATTATGGCTTGTACCTAAGACAAGAGGCCCAGACACAGTGCAGCTTACCTGTATCCTGCTGTTACCCCAGTCTGCAACAATGATGTTTCCATTCCCATCCACTGCCACTCCTGTCGGAGCATTAAACTGGCCGTTACCTTCTCCGTGAGAACCGAACTTAAACAGGAACTCGCCATCTGCGTTATAAACCTAAACAACAGAAAACTGACATCAGTGCACAGCACACATACTATATCTGAGTAACAAAACATTCTGTTCTAAACTTTGGATACCAGATATGTTCACAAAGAGCTGTGAATGCTTTTAAATGTGATGCTTTCAAACATTTAGTCAGCCTGAATGATATTTATACCTGAACACAGAAAATCAATATACTGAAAAAACAGGTAGTAAACCAAACATGCAGTGTATTTTTAGTTGAAACTTTGAGACTCGAGGCACAAACTCTGGCACTAACAGACATAAAGAAAAAAAAAGTTAGATGTCATACACTATGCAACATTTTTGAAAATTACAGTGGTGACTAAAAGTATCGAGACAAATGTGACACTCATGTTTCTTTTTTTTTTAAATAATAACAATTAAGATAATAAGAAAAAAAATTTCTTTCAGGGTTGCCACAGCAGACTATTTGTCTTCATCTAACTCCTGTCTGTCACCTTCATCTCTAACGTTCTTCTCCCGAGATGCACTCTCTTCTTCACCTCGCTACGACATTCCCCATTGCTTTGGACAGTTCATCCTAAATATTTAAACTTCTCTACCTTGTGCACCTCCCCAGCCCCCACCATCTCGCTTATCTACACACGTTTTCCATCTTGCTCCTACTGATCTTCATGCCTCTTTTAAATAAAATTTATAAAAAATCTTTGCTCTTCTTGAGGAACACTCGCAAACCGCGTTACTCGCAATTCGAGGTTTTATGTACTTAAACATCCCAGTACTGTTATGGTCTGTTACCACCACTCGTGGAATGCCTTCGTCCAATTAAAATACTCAGTCAGAACTGTTACATGTGGCATGTCATCCTGATACTTTTAGCGACCACTGTATTACTGATATGAATATGCACATCATTTATTTAGTGCTGACTCTCATGATTTTTGTGCTAATATTGATGACAATCAAACAAATAAAAGAATAACCAGGGAGATAATGACAATGAATAAGCAAAGCAAAAATCAAAAGCAATGTTAATAGAAGACGTAGTGTACCTTAACGGAGTGATTATGGAAGTCTGTGACTACTATTTCGTTTTTGTTGTTCACAGCCACAAAATGGGGACCTGGATTTCAGGAGCGAGAAAGAGAGAAAATCAGAATAATACATGGCGGAAAATAAGCAAGATTTTTTTAATACATGTAATGTATTATGCATCAGATTAGCTGATATACAGGGTATGTACTATACATGAAACTTACTGAAGGCTGGGCCTGATTTACTGAGCTTTGGCTCCGTTGGGGTGGTTGCGGTAATTTTATCTGGAATAAACATAAATAAGAGTTAATATGTAGCAATTTTATGTATACAGAATAAAACATTTTTCATACTTGATATGCCCAAAAGTATGTGCACCCCTCACCATCAGATGTGGTTCTTGGTCAAACTTTTAATATCAAGTTAAAAGTGATATCAAAGAAGCATGCTGTCTTTGCATACTGTCAAACTTACAAATCCCCTTGGCCTGAACCAAATTTAATTAAATTCAATTCAATTTTATTTGTATAGCGCTTTTAACAATTGTCAGCTTTACACATTTAGGCATTTGGCAGATGCCCTCATACAGAGCGACTTGCATTTTTACCTCATTATACTGTACATCTGAGCAGTTGAGCGTTAAGGGCCTTACTCAAGGGCCCAACAGGGGCAACTTAAGATCATGGGTTTAAACCTGGGATCTTCTGATCCATAGTCCAATGCTTTAACCACTGAGCTACCCCTGACCCTACAAACAACCCCTGATCCCACTAAACACTTTTTAATATGAACTGGGGTCAGAGCATTGGGTCAGCCAGGATACAGTGCCCCTGGAGCAGACAGTAAAGGTCCTTGTTCAAGGGCTCAACAGTTTGGTGGTGTTGGGGCTTGAACCCCTGACCTTCCAGTTAGTAACCCAGGGCCTTAACTGTTTAAGCCACCACTGCCTCAGTGCTCAAATCCTAAATAAACTGCAAAGCCTCCCAAGAAGAGTGGAACTTTTAGGGGGACCCAAATCACCTTCTTACATGTAGGTGATGATCAAGGGTGTATTTATTTTATTTATTTTTTTGTTTGTTTTTTTTGTCCTAAACTGCTGATGTACCTGAAAACTGCCTGTCTAATGTTCCTTTGGCTCCAAATTTGGTCACCAGCTTGCCGTTGGACTGAAAGATAAAAACGCAGCAGGCTTTGTTGTCTGCAGCTATGATATGACCGTTTTTGTCCACAGCTACTCCTTTGGGTCCCATCAGCTTTCCTGCTCCAATTTTACTCTAAAGCAAAACCAAGAAACAGATAAATTACTTTATTAAAAGGAATTTTGGGACAGATATTGATAAATATGCAGATCATTCATCACTCACTTTAAACTTTCCATCTGAAGAAAATATCGTGATCCATCGGTTGTCATAGTCTGCAACGATGATGTCCCCGTTCACGTCCACTGTCACACCGGTGGGACGCTGCAGCTGCCCTGGCGAACGACCTCTGACCCCGAAGCGCAGCTTGAACTGACCATCGTTAGAGAACACCTGCAGAGCATCGACAACCAAAGAAAGTCTAAACCCACTCTACAATTACTCCTCAGTGTTTGCCCCATCCTATGGTGAATGCTAATTTGGTTTCTGATGACACAGCTGCCTGTCTCTGTGAGCCAAGAAAAGTTGAGTGCTCTCAGGAAGAGGGAAAAACTGGCCATGCGCTCAGGGTGGTCACTTACAGCGACAAGCATATAGGAGTGCATGCGTTAAAGTTTTCAGAAGAACGTTACACTGCTTAGTAGAATTGCATGAAAAGTGAAAAAGATGTGGGGGTTGCCGCCACGTGTCCCAGAGGAAGCATGTAATAGCCTCATCTAGTGGTTGGTAATTGTTAAGTGATTGATAGGTGGGAATTTGCGGGACCCTGGTAATCACTTAATCCATCCATCCCTCAACCAATCCGTCTCTCAATCCATCCATTTATGCGTCCATCCACCATTCCATCCATCCACCACTCCACCCCTGAATCTAGCCATCAATTAATTCATTTAAATTCAAAGCATTTGGTAGACACACTTAGTCAGAGTGATTGACATTTTATCTCATCATACACCTTAAGGTTTAATTGTCTTGCTAAAGGGCCCCACAGTGGAAACTTGGTGGTGCTGGGGTTTGAACCTGGTACCTTCTGATTAGTTATCCAGCACCTTAACCACTGAGCTAATAAGTAAAAAGGTTCTCACCTGGATGCACTGGTTGTTGCTATCAGCCACCACTATACGTCCACTGGTGGATGTGGAGATGCCCTGGAGGTTGGAGAACTCGCCCCGCTCTCGACCTCTCGTCCCTGAGACACATAAATATGAAGAATATTCTGGACTATTGACTTTTACGTCATTCAGAATTAGAAAAGTCCTCAGGCTAATTATTACTTTTTATTTATATTTCTTATTATTGTTATCTTATTAATTCTTACTATGTATTGTTTTATTGGAATTTAGTTTTCTTATTATTGTCTGCTTTTATAGTCCGATTCTATGTCTGCAGCCATTCTAGGACTGTACAGCACCTTGGTCAACTTTGTTGCGTTAAATCTGCTTTAAAAATAAATTTGCCTTTCACCATGTATGGATTCGCTAAGACAGTTGGCGGATTTTTTGTCACGCTTATTGGCAGTTTAAATTTTTTCACTCTGGCGAGACGCCGTAATTAGACTAGCGCAATTGAGTGCATTAACATAAACCTGCTCTAATGGAAAATTAATTAACGCCTTGTTGAACAAACAGAATTGAGTCGATCGAGTCCGGCCTGGCAGCACCGTGCCGAGACGATTTCCTCTCGCCACCTACCCACTCTGTAGATGAGCTCGTCCTCGATGGGGTTCTCCTTCTTCTTGGTGGTGCTGTACATGCTGGCGGGGCGACGCAGCGCTTTCTGCCGGACGTGAGCCCCTCCTCCTCCCGCGGGAGATTTCACACGTCTCTTGACGTCTTCGGGGGAGTGCGGGGCGTCGCTGGCTTTGACGGCGCGCAGGCGGAACGGACTTCCCCTCACGGCCTGGCCGTACAGCAGCAGTGAGAAGGAAAACTCGCCCTCGCCGGACAGTGTATAGCCCGCCTCGTATGTGCCGTTCTTGTTGTCGGTCACCTCGGCGTTGGTGACCGAGCCGTCTGGTCCGGTGATTTGTGCAACGAGGGCTGCGCTGCCGGTCTTCACCAACTCCCCAGCTTTGTCCTGATTATGGAAAAAAAAAACATTTTGGTTATGTTAAAATCATCTTACTTAAGGCAGATGATCAGGCCGGTGATTAGTATACAGGTGATGCTGAATGCTGAGTGGTCGAAACAGACGAAAGGGGAAATGAGGTTGCTGCTGAGGTTGTTACATAAAAAAACATTTTTTAAATTGTATCTTTAGACACTTTACAGCTCAGACTTGACCCTGATGCCTGAGCTTCAGGTTTGATTCAGCGCAGCAGGATCATCCTGACTCACCTTGGTGGTAACAGTAACGGTGGTGTGTTGTCCCACCACGGCGTGCCGTAGTCCCTCTCCGGTAGCCACGCTGGTGTGACCCACAGCACTGGTGGTGATCAGAACTCCCAGATTCTGGATGGAGCGACGGAGGCCCTCGGTCTCCACTTGGCAATCCAGGTGCCCGTTCTCGTGCGGTTGCTCGGGGAAAGCATGGCGCGCCAGCGCTGCCACTCTCTCGCCCATCTGCTTCTGAACCAGGAGCACCTCGGTGGCGCTGCCATGGCTCAGAGCCTGCTCTGTAAAGCTGCAGCTGCTCTCGATATTCTCCTTCCCCTGCAGGAGAGCAGCCAGCTGGCCCTGAAGCACCTGGATCACAATACACACAGCTATCACACAGCTGCAGCTCCTCTACATAGGCACATATTTGAAAAGTACGCCTTTCCTACTGAGACATTCACATCAGCTCCGGTACCTTCTGCTTGGTGCTGCAGATGTTCTCCAGGTCGGTAATGAGGGTGTTCTTGCGTTGATGCAAGGCTTTCTCCAGCTCCTCGAAAGTGTTGCTGATCTCAGATATGGCCTCGCTCTTCCTCTCAGAGAGCTGCCTGGAGATCTCGTTAACGACGTCGATGGCTGCCGTCAGCTGCGGAAGCCTGGAGGAGGAAGAAGAACGCCGCAGACGAGTTAAACGTCTCGCGCTGAACCTTTGAACACAGAATACATTCTCGAGGCAGTCGGAGCACAGCGGAGATCGGTTAGCAAGACCAGTGGGTGCGCGGCGAAGACTAATTACTTTCTCTGCAGTAATGTGAGTCGGAAGAGTGGGAGATAATGATGAGTGGATAATTAGCTTTGTAATTGCAAATTTTATTTTAATTGGCTTTAAAGCACGGCAGTCACACAGAGTTATCACGACTGAGTTTCATAAGTCAGACTTCATGCTTCTATGGTCTAATGGCTTATGATTCTTTATCACTGCTGACTCACAAACGACCATATGGAACAAAAACTCATCAGTCTTCCCCAAGTGTTACGTAATTGTCTCCCTACACAAACTTTCACCATATCAACAATTTATGATTCTTTTTTTTTTTCCCCCAAGAAAATGCATGATCATTTATTTAAGCCTGGATTACATCCTGTAGCGCATCTGCCATAAACGAAATAATCATTTGGTGAATAGTATGTGTTGTGTATTACGTACTAATAATTACTGTCGAAATAATAATCAGAGTCCAGTATTTTACACGATTAAAATATTGTAATAAACAATTTGTACAGAATAAGTCGTCATCTGTCATTCATACTGATGCTAAAATATTAATTTATATTCTGCTTGCAAGTCAACTTGATTTTATTTGTATAACACTTAACTATATATACAGTACACTACTCACAAAAGTAAGTACACCCCTCTAATTCCAGCTAACATTTTAGTTTATCTTCTTAAAGGAAATTATTGTAGAAATGAAACTTGGATATAATTTATATATTATGTATTATATATTTATACACAGTATGAATGCAGATCAATTCCTGCTCTGTGTTTCACCCAGATGAGGATAGGTTCTCTCAGGGGTCTCTTCCTATTACCATCTCAGGGATGCCACTGTCGCCCTCGGCTTGATCACCAAGGACAATCTGACCATTTTGATTCATTTACATTCCATAGAAACTTTATCAAATTCTTTAATCAAATTATTTTGATTGTGTAAAGCTGCTTTGCGACAATGACAATTGTTAAAAGCGCTATAAAAATAAAATTGAATTGAATATATTTTAAAGTAGTCAATGTGTAGGTTGCATAACTATAGATTTAATGTCCTATAAAAATTGTTTATTTGTTTGCATTAGGGCTTACTGCCTTAACTGATACACAGGCTATTTCATGACAGATATTAAAAATTCAACTAATTTATACAAACCAATGTAATATTAAGTTATAGCTATAATGTAAGGGATTTAACAGGTAGTAAAGTAAAACAATATTAGGTAAATATAAATATATGGCCTTGGCCAGAAGAACAAGATTTACAGGGTTCTTGCTAGAAATTGTAAACGTTTTTCTGGTTTCATCTTGCAGAATATGTTCTTTAAAGTTTGTTCTGGTAGAACCCGTTCTCCTAGGGCATTAAAACTTGGACAGGTCAAAAGTATATACGCTTTATAGTCAGATGACTGTGTCCTCTGAAAATATATCAACATAGCCTTTATTGTCAAAATAGCAGGCAACAACTACACCCAAGTACACCCTAAGTGATAACAGCTGTACACTTTTAACCATGCAAAGTCACATGACCTATTCATCATGTTCATGTGTTTATCAGTGGCCGAGTATCAGTATATCTCCAGACCTGAACCTTATTGATCACTTGTGGGACGTCCTCAAGAGGAAGGTGGCGAAAGCATTGTGTCTCTAACATCCAGCAGCTCCGTGATATCAGAGCTGGAAGAGAATCCCAGGAACAATGTGTACAGTTCTGGTAAAGTCCAGGCCCAGGAGGATTAGGGCCGTGCTAGATAACGATGGTGCTTACACAAAAAAATATGGACACTTTGGGCACAGTTTTGACATGTTCACTAAGGGTGTACTCATTTCCGTTGCCAGTTAATTAGACAATAAAGGCTGTATATTGAGTTATTGTTAGAGGAAAGTAAATCTGTACTGCTATACAGTAATATCTGCACATTGACTAAAGTAAATCTAATTCTCATTTCTATGGTATTGTCCCTTGAGAACATATGATAAAGTGGTTTCTGAAATGTGAGTGATAAAGTGGTTTCTGAAATGTGAGGGTTGTACTAACATTTATACACACACATGTACACACCTATAAACACTCACAAAAAATGAATATAGAAGGCTGTTTATCATATGACTCATAATTTAGATTAAGCCAGCTTTATAAACTTATCACTTATCACTCATCTCCTTATCTTTGTGTCATTCCAAAAAAAAAAATTAGTAGAAATGAAAATTATTAGCAGAGCAAAACGATGGAGAAAGATGATCCAACAAGCATGTGCCCATAGTTTTGATATGAAGCGATGTACAAACTGTAAACTATAAAGTAATATATGTGTATTGAACTGCTTGGTGCTGCGCAAACCTGTTGCGAATGGCGTCCAACTGGTCCTTGAGCGCTGCTTTGTGCTGCTCGAGAACGTCTCGCAGAGGAACGGTCACATGCTCGCGGTGTTCTCCCTCCGTACACTCCAGACACATCGCTGTCTCGCATGACTCGCAGTAAAACTCCATCACCTGCAGAGGGCGAGAATCAAGGCACAAACAATGACGACTAATAGGCAGAAGTGTACATAAATTGTACACATGACCATCCAAGATGATGATAATCAAGTACGCTTGGCGGATATTATGTTAAAGGTGCGCATCAGCGCATTCTTGATTTTAACCACGCACCTGGGCAAGGGCATCAGTTACGTGCAGCTTTGCTAATACTACGGTGGCCCTGAAGTGCAAAACAAATTACCAAAACTAAAAACAAATTACCAAAACTCAAAACAAAATAACTAATATCTGACTGGCGGAGAAGTGCAATACAAATTAACAAAATGAAAAACAAATTAACTAATTTAAAAGCTAATAACAAAACCCAAAACTATTTTCTAGGGAGGTTTGTTGTTTTGTTTTTGTTATTTTGTTTTCCGTTTTGTTAATTTGTATTGCACTTCTCGGCCAGTCCGATACAAACCGGAAAAGGTAGGTATAGTTTGCAAACGAAATGCTTACCGCTGATTGGACGAGACATCTGTCACTCAAGATATACAGGAAGTAGGAACTTGTTTCTTTATCTTTGTTTCTTGCGTGTTCTGCTTCACTTTAAACTATGATGGCCTTGAAGTGCAAAAAAATTAACAAAACTGACTTCAGGGCCATCATAAGAACGCCATATTTGAAACCACAATAATGTTTGCACATTTATACACACACAAATCTACCGCTACTACAGTACTTCCTGTATATCTTGAGTGACAGATGTCTCGTCCAATTAGCGGTAAGCATTTAATTCGCAAACTATACCTACCTTTTCCGGTTTGTATCGGACTGGCCGAGAAGTGCAATACAAATTAACAAAACAGGAAACAAATTAACAAAACAGGAAACAAATTAACAAATCCAAAAACAAAATAACAAAACCAAAAACAAAACAACTAAGCTCCCTAAAAAATAGTTTTGGGTTTTGTTATTTGGTTTTAAATTTGTTACTTTGTTTTTTCATTTTGTTAATTTGTATTGCACTTCTCGGCCAGTCAGATATTAGTTATTTTGTTTTCCGTTTTGTTAATTTGGTTTTGAATTTGTTAATTTGTTTTGCACTTCAAGGCCACTGTATTATACAGATGTTAATCCTTAATCATTATTCTATTAATTCTTGATAATTTAACTAATTTTAAAAATTACATCAACACTGTTATTTCTCCATAGCTCACTTATCAATTAACTTGTGCCCCACAAGAGGGCACACTTAAGAAAAAAAAAAAACTTTTTTAAAAGAATGTTTGTTTCATTTGTCTAACAACTAGTTTGCCGATGTTGTATTGTTAAAACTGTTTAAATAAAAAACAAAAAATTTGAAAATAAGGTGAAATAATGTCTATTTTGTTCTCATTCATTATAAATGATTAATCTATTATTGATTGTTACAGAGTGTTTAAACATCTGTTAAGAAAAAAAATGTGCAAAGTTCGCAACCCTTATCGCTAAATCATAAGAAATAGACAATAATCTTGACTCGTTCCATTTGTAAATGTTTGCTTGTTGTTAAGCCCGATGCCCCACCTTGCCCTCGTGGTTGGGACAGGACAGCGGCTGGGCCGAGTTGGCGGCGCTGGCTGACTCCAGAACGCTGCGCTCCTCGGGCTGCGAGCACTCCGCCTCTCTCTGTAGCACCTCCATCAGGTTAGTGATAAAGAAGTTATTCTGCAGCGCCGCTACACCTTTCTCAGGCAGGATGGATGTCTGCCGGCACACTGGGCACGACAGCGTGAGCGACTGTGGCGGGATGTAGTTCTGGAGACATCTGCGGAGAGAAAAACAGATGTGGGGAAATTTATTCATGATTCCCTGAGAAAAATCTTAGCCCTTTATACTCATTTTTTTAAAATGACAGAATTGAGAAATCTTTCTATAAACATGTGAGGTGGAAACATCTCCATATGCTTGTGCCTTAATAAACTTTTACTAAAGTAGTTTATATTTCTAATAGAAAAAGGTTTTTTTTTCCCCAAAATGAGTATGATAATTGAAATTAACTCTAATGAGGGTCATGCAACCCGAGTTTGTTCAGCTAAGCTAGCTAGTTCAACAGATGAGCATGTTATTTGTTCTGTAGATACCTAATGATAATGTCATCATCTTAGAAAAACTCAATGGTTGAACATGATTTTGCTGACTCGATGATGTGAGCTCATATCTAATGCCTCTTAAGCTACAAGCTTTGCCCTGGTGATGAACAGAGGATTTATTCAAAAGCTACAGGGAAAAAAAATCCATTACCAAAATTCAGTTCTTAAAAAGAAAAAAAAAACCTCGAGAGAATATAGCTTTAGCAGTCAGTGGTTTTGAAAATGTTTCTCATAATTAATCAACTGATTAAATCCTTCATCTGGGTCAAAGCTCACTCCCTTCTCCAGTTCTGCTTTCCCAAATTAGACATTCGGGATACGGGTTACTCCCATGATTCGTCTGTGTTATGACACTGTACCTCTCGCAGAAGGTGTGCAGACAGGGCAGGACCTTCGGGTTGTGATAGTGCTCCAGACAAATACTGCAGACCAGGAACTGCTTGTCTATCTGTCGCACCACAGGGCTGGTGCTGCCCGTCTCCCTCTTAGCCATGGTGAGAGGCATTCACGGGAACTGAAGTACGAGGTACACACACCTCTCAGCCTACGGAGACGCAGAGAGAAGAAAGAAAGAAAGAAAAAAAAGAAAGGTTAAAATGGACACAGAGATCTGGAAAATCTTTTAAATACACATGGAGATGGAGTTCATATACAGGGCAACTGATGAATTTGCTGGAAATTGTGTGCCGATGTGTGACACTAGGTGACGCTAATGAGTTCTGGATGCAGTACTGAAATCGTTTACTATTCTTATACAGTGCTGGAGAATTCTTTAATCTGATTGGTCCGAAGATACATCTCAATAAATTAGAATATCATCATTAAGACTTTGATTTATCTCGTTCAATAAATCCAAAAAGTTAAAGTTGAATTATATAGATTAATTACACACATACTAATATATTTCAAGTGGTCATTTCTTTAAATTTTAATGATTATGGCTTACAGCTAATAAAAACACAAACATTTGGTAAAAAAAAAAATTAAATAACAATAATAAACAAAAAATTAAAATGATAAAAGATTTTTAACACGGAAATGTTGATCTACTAAACAGTATGAACATGTCGAGCACTCAGTACTTGGCCGGGGCTCCTTTGCATGAAATACTGCAGCAATGCGACGTGGCATGGAGGTGATAAGTTACAGAAGTCCAGGTTGCTCTGATAGCGGTCTTCAGTTTTTCACTGTTGTTGGGTTAGGTGTCTTGCATCTTCCTCTTCACAGTTTAAACACAGTAATTTTGGTCATGGAAATCTGCTGGCCAATCAAGTACAGGGTCCTTAAACCAGGCAGTGTGGGCAGGTGCCAAGACCTGCTGGAAAATGAAATCAGCATCTTCATAAAGCTGGTCAGCAGAGGGAAGCATGAAGTGCTCTAAAACCTCCTTGTAGACGGCTGATAAAACACAGTGGTCCAACACCAGCAGACGACATGGCCCCCCAAACCACCACTGACTGTGCAAACTTGGATTCTATGCCTCTTATCTCTTCCTGCAGACTCTGGGACCTTGATTTACAAATGCAAATTTTAATTTCATATGAGAAAAGGACTTTGACCCACTGAGCAACAGTCCAGTCCTTTTTGTCCTTAACCCAGGTAAAACACCTCTGACATTGTCTTTAGTTCAAGACTGGCTTGACACAACGGCAGTTTTAGCGAATGTCCTGGATAAGTCTGTGTGTGGTGGCTCTTGAAGCACTGACTCCAGCTGCTGTCCACTCCTTGTGAATCTTTGCGAATTAAAGCCTGGTCAAGAATTTCTTAATCTTCTCAAGGCTGTGGTTATCCCCGTTGCTTGTGCACCGTTTTCTACCAGATTTTTCCCTTCCATTTAGCTTTTCATTTAATATGCACACAGCACTCTGTGAAGCTCCAGCCTACTGAACCAGACTGAGAGACCATTTAATGTCTCAGGAAACCTTTGCAGACGTTTTGAAGTAATTATCTGATTAAAGATAATAAGTCTCAAATATTGAAAATTTTCAAAATATAAAAATTTTCTGAGAGATACTGAATTTTGGGTTTTCAGAAGCTTTAAGCCATAATTGCAAGTCTGTGTGTAATAAAAGTAAGTATTGCACATACTTTATACACCATTCCAGAGGTATTAAACACTTTCGAGAAGTATTCCACATATTTGGGACACATCATTTTTACAGAATCCAAACATATTCCACAAACATGCCATACAGTATTCAGCATATATTCCATAAAATGTTCCACACAATCAGATGCATCATCCTCACATGACCCAGGACCCAGAAAACAACATTTCATTATTCATCCACGCCCCATCCTCACATGATCCAGATGTTTTCCGCACATCATTTCTAATTTCTTGGACTTGTGTACTGGATGCTTCACATAAAACAGCATTGCAACTTACCTTATGTCCTGAGATTCTTTTATGAGGCAATGTATCGGCACAATGGCCCCCCAAATTTTTATTTATTTATACGTTTCTATTTGAGGGGGTAAATGTTGCTGTTCTTCTTCTTTGGTAAAGTGACTCTACGGCTTCACATCACACAGAATTTTCCCAGAACTCCACACACTTGCATGGATATAAATAGCATTTAGAGGGGGTTTTAGCAAGAGCAGCAGATCATCATAAATTTGATCTGCTGCTGATATTCTTTGACCATTTTATCGGCGAGCACACATATTAGTCTTCCAGAAGGGACCCTAAACATTAAGCCATTAAGTTGCATCACACTGAACATGCATCAGGCTGTGGAGATGAACATGGCGCTACTTTGCTCTGCACTGGATTGAGAATAAAATAAAAATAAAAAAAATCCAGAACCTCTGGGCTGACCCCCGTTACCCCGCGACTCCCCCCCCCAGTCTCCCACGCCGCGACTCCCCCCCCCCAGTCTCCCACGCCGCGACTCCCCCCCCCAGTCTCCCACTCCGCCACCCCCCCCCCCAGTCTCCCACGCCGCGACTCTCCCCCCCAGTCTCCCACTCCGCGACTCTCCCCCCCAGTCTCCCACTACGCGACTCTCCCCCCCAGTCATCCACTGCGCACTTGTCCGCCTTTGTGACTTTATATCTGCCTTTCCACCTCTCCTCGTCTCCATCTCCACCTCTCTGTCTCTCTCTCTCCACCAACATTTTAGCAGAAATGACTTTAATTGAGCTCATGTTCTCACAGGGTTCATAAACACTATGAAAGGAACCGACATCATCACTTCCCTACGAGAGCGGGTTACTGTCTCCATCTTTCATGATTGACGCACCTCATTAGATTCCCCAACTCCTGTGCTTGCAGTATGACTAACGAATACTGGGCATGTGGGCTTTAACTGACTTCCATGTCTGTGCTTAAATGTAGTCATCTGTAGGCAGCGATGGAAAGGATCAGCGTTCTCCGTGTTAGACTCTGCAGGTTTATTTTTGAATAGCAGTAACGCTTGTGGATCCGCATTAACTGAATGGCAGGGAGGCGTTATCTTGGTGTCTGTGGGATTCGCATCTAAAACTGCGGTGTGCTACATGCCTTAAAAACATCTAAACCACTGCAACTGCAAACTCTTGCTTCAGTTACTGTATAAAAGCCATGAATCATAATCAGAATCCTTAATATTTCTTACACATATCTATAGACCACATACACACATCAGATAAATCCCTAATATTGTGCTCAGGAATTAATTATATATTTTTTTTATCCAAATTCCATACATAATCCAGAAATAATCCACATATAAATAGATATTTACTCTAAACATATGTATAGTTTTTCCACAAAAATCCTATATATAACTCAGCATTACTCCGTACATATGCTCCACACATCCACATAATTGAAACATTATATGTTCAGCACATAATCCAGAGATGTAAAATGTCTCTAGATTATATCCTGAATACATACAAAAACTGTTGAATTTACTGGAATTGAGTTAAAAAACTGGGAAGGAAAGTGCTAAACTGGTAAAAATATATAATTTATAAATTAATATGTTCGAAGGTTACTTAAACACTTGGTGAAGTTGCATCATAAAAATAATCAAGTGTGATTAAGACTCACAAGATTGGGACTAAATAGCTGTGTGATCAAAAGAAAACCACTTACATTTAGGCATTTAGCAGATGCCCTTATCCAGAGCGACTTACATTTATTTATATTTTATCTCATTATACATCTGAGTGGTTGAGAGTTAAAGGCCTTGCTCAAGGGCCCAACACTTGGTGGTTGAACCTGGAACCTTTCGAACTGTAATTCAATGCCTTAACCACTGAGCTCCTCTGACCCCCCACTTGTTAGCGAGATCCATCAGGAGGAAAAAAAAATAAATTAAATAATAATCCCTTTGCTAGGGAGCATAAAAATGAGACTTTGGAGCGACAGAAAAAGGGCACGTAGTCTGATGACTCCGGATTCGTCCTATATCGGAGCGACGGGCGTGTCAGGGTAAGAAGGGAAGCACATTAATCCATGCACCCATCATGCATAGCGGCCTGTACGAGCCTCTGGAGGCAGCGTTATGATCTGGGGTTGATTCAGTTGGTCAGGTCTAAACTCCGCAACGCTATGTGGCAATAAAATGAAGTCAGCTGACGACCTGAATGTACTAAGTGTTATCACATCTATGGAGTTTTTGCATCCCTGATGGCACGGGCGTATTGCAGGACCGAAGATTGTGCGAGAGTGGTTCTGGGAGCATGAGGAATCATTTCGACACATTGACTGGACACCACATTGTGTGCAGTAATAAAAGCTAAAGCAAGTCAAACTAAATATTAACAACATATAGTGTAGTGTGTAGATAATCCGGAGATATTTCACCAATATTAATCAATCAACTTATATACTGTACATATCCTACACAGATGGTGCACGCATTCTAAACCGCACTAACCCTCAGATGACTTTAAACCCTGAGAAAGACTCGCATTTCTCTTCCACTTCGTCCACAATCCCTGAAAAACAACAGCTGTGGCTTTTAACGGAGAACTAATACAAATGACCACAATGACTCTGTAAACACTGCCGTAAATCTGAAACGTAAGAGAAACAGTCTACGGCGAGGTAACGGGTGCAGTTGTGGGGATAAAACGTAGGCAGGGTTAATGAGTGTGTGAGCACGGCTTGGGTTTAATCCAGAGTGGACAGCAATGGCAAAGCAGAGATGAAAGAAAAAAGAAGAAAGAACACACACACAGACTCACCCCTTGTGGTCTAAGCATGACTCAGTCCTAGTTCCTCCTGGCTAACAGGCGTGGCTGTGTCCTCTGGTACAGCACGAGAAAACGTGATGAATTATTTTCGACACGGCAGAGGAAAGGGTTCACGCTTTCACCGCGGCACGGCAGCCGTTTCTCGCTCCCTATCTTAATGTCTTGTCTGTCTGATTAAATACCAGCGATCAGACAGCACACTGGCTGTTGTTAGCCAGACTAGAAAATAAAGAAATGGGGAAATAGGAGGAAACCTTAAAATGGCACTTCCCAAAATCCCTCTCAGTTCCTTCCTGCTGGTGAGGAGGGAGCTGTGTGTTTGACAATGAAAGAGAGAGAGAGAGAGAGAGAGAGAAAGAAAGAGAGAGAGAGAGAGAGAGAAAGAGCGAAAGAGCGAGCACCTGTCTGTGTCTGCGTGTGTGTTCGCTACTCATATGATAAAGCAAGAGCTTGTTTTCAAGCCAGCTGTCCTTTGCAGAGAAAGAGAGAGAGAGAGAGAGAGAGAGAAATCGAGAGGTATAAAAACATTTTTCCTTGGTTTGTGAGCAAAAAAATCACAGAACAACAATGCTACCAGCACTCTCCCTCTCACACTCATGCAATCACACACACACACACACACACACACTCGGAAGCTTACCCAGACGCCAGCGCCCGGCGTTAGACCATGTTGTGGATTTTCTATTGGCCTTATTGTCTGCTCTCCCTGCCACATGAACTACGTCTAAGAGCATTCAGTCCTCCCAGTCCTGCCTGTGCTCCTCCTCCTGTTCCTCACACACATCTGCTGAATGAGAGCAGCTGAACACTCACAACATGGCATCCTTATTTAACCCTTATCTGAACTGCAGTACTGTACAAAAGTCTGCAATGTCAACATGATGCTGGGTAAATCAACGAGCCAGAATTAGAGATAAAAGGACCCAGGCCACAACAACAACAACAACAACAACAAAAAAGTCACAAATAGCACTTAATAATATCTGCAGAGGTTTTCACAACGCACAATGATTTATTATTTCTAATACGCTTTCTAATTAATAAAAAGATTAATACATTTGCAGACACGGTTCTACTAAAGGGTTGGGGGTATTTATTTATTTTACCACCATGCTTTAGGTCCATCTGTCCCCTAAGATAAAAGAATTAAGGCAGAAAAGAAATCCTTCAGACTTTGATCAGATTTATCCTATGATGAAATGCTCCTCTCCTGATGGGCGTGGTCTCTCAGGATAACCCCACCCACATCTACAGGTCACAAGGGCATTCGTTCCATTAATATAGTCCCAGTGATGTGTCCAATCCAACAGATTAAAGCTATTACTGTATCTACGTATGTGCAAAACAGGAAAGTATTCTATTTAGTGCTGTGAAAAACCTGCATGATCAGTTAGCATGTGAAAAAGTAATTGCAACACCACCCAACAGCCCTCCCCCCACCCCAAAAAAAAACAAAAAACAAAACATAACCAGTTCTGCCACCCTTGGGGACAACAACTGCAATAAAGCGTTTGTGATGACTCGCAATGAGTCTTTCAAATCGCAATGGAGGAATTTTGTTCCACTCTTCTTTGCAGAAATATTTTAATTCAGCCATATTGGAGGTTTTTCAAACATGATCGCCCTGTTTAAGGATCTCAATCAGATTTAAGTCTAGACTTTGACTACGGCATTCTAAAACTTTTTTTTTTTCCCCTTCCCTGAGCCATTCAGAGGTGGACTTGCTGGTGTGTTTCGCATTATTGTCCTGCTGCATAATCCAAGTGTGCTTGAGCTGAGGGCCATAAACTGATGGCCGGACATTCTCCTTCAAGATTTTCTTTTTTCTACATAAGAGTCAGGTGGTCCTGGACAGATTTTTTCCCTTAATAAATCAAATCATCATTTTTTTCAGCATTTTGTATTTAGAATTGCATTTTACATTGTTAAAATGGAAATTAAAACAATATATACTTTTTTTACAGCACTGCATCCATCTATCCATCTGTCTGTCTGTCTTAAATTAACTCGAGACTCTACTTCTTGTTTTTTCTCTCACAGCTGAGAGAAAAAGATCAGACGTAACTGTCTGGGTAATACAGTTCAAACTGACCTCAGGAATCCACATCAGTCACAACAACCATTTCTTACCAAATATGTTATGTTATAAACTTTCTGTGTGGAATAAATGTGTGTATTAAAGTGGGGTCTCTGAGGCACCTGGTCGATATTAAATCCTCTACACAGTGCACATTGAGCTTAATAATACCCAAAGGCACTGCAGTCTTATGTCTTTTGTTATTTGGGGAAATTAATAAAAAAAATAAAAAAATAAAAAAACAAGGAGTCCTTGTCCCCGTCATAGGCTCGATCTGGACTCATTAGACCACAATACATTTTTTCATTGCTATAAAGTCTCTTCAACTAACTGATGCTTGTTCTTTCTGATGAGTCTCACTAGACAAGTGGTTTTCTTTTGACTACACAGCTGTTTAGTCTCAATCCTGTGGGCCGTTCTCATCACATGGCGTGCGTGGAAATGCTTTAACTTTCACTATATAACACGGCTTTCAATTCTGCTGGTCAGTAAATGTTCACCACGATTCTTTTTTGATGGTTCAGCACTAACAATTTTAATCTTTGAAAATGTATTTACATAATTTTTTTTATTATTATTTTCCTAAATAATTTTAGGAACCGACATCTTACAGTATGTGGCCAATAAACTTAAACAGAAAATAGGTTTGTATGACCCTTATTCCAAAAAGAAACCTCAGAACATTTTTTAGGTTTTAAAATTTTTTGTTAAACATATATCGTATATTATACAGAGATTAATAAACCAATAAACATGGACATTTATTAAATCCTTTTTTAAATATTAGTTTTTTTCTTTGCCCACGTCTACATATTTGCCATTTTTTCGAATGACAATTTTTATTATCGGTGATGTTCTCCCTAAACACTACAATCTATTCTCTCCCCTGCTTTCTTCAGCTCTGGAAAAGGTCAGTGTTTTTTTTTTCTCTTTTTTTTTCTTCTCAGTCATGTGAGAGACCCTTGACAGTCTGAGCCTGTTTGATTTCCATGCCTCGAATCGGATTTAACGAAGCGAGCACGTGTTTAGAGGTTTCAGTCTCTTACCACAATGGAGTATATTTAACTACGCTTGCCAACAAGGATTTAGATTTTGCATTTGTTTATAGACAACTCCTGTTCAGGAATTTCGAGTTTCATGTTAAGATTCTTCTCCTGGGGGAAAAAAAAAGGCAGGTGCAAATATTTGCACTGATTTCTCGTCATAATTGTACTGCGTAATCATTAATGACTCATGAGCAGACGAGAGAAAGAGATGTCTGATCTCTGTGCTGCAGCAGAGACGTGCAGATGCAGAGACGTGCCGTGTTCGCAGTACTTTTTATGTACATGGCTGCTGACTGAGTGGGTGGCGGCTCAAACCATTCTGCAGCACCTGCATCTCCAGCATCCCCACTACAGCACAGATACAGCACCAACAGAACATTAACTCACACATTTACCCCCACGTCCAGTGCTTGGTTTGGTCTGATAAAGAACATACTGTACTTTAGTGGGATCGCAATACAAAAATGACATGAGGTATAATGTTTGATGATGTAATGAGACAACAATGCATATTAGTATCAATATTGGTACAAAAACAGTCTGCCCCAAAAAAAAGGAAAAGATTAATAAAGTGTAAGTATCCTATAGCTATACATTACTGTCATTAAACATTTAAATTATATTAAATCATATTGAGATAAAGCATCAGTCCATCACTAAACGCTGGATATTTCCCCCCCCATCATAAATTTAATTTGTTTTTTAATAAATCGCACTTTGCAAAGTGCGATAATATTCCATTTTATTCCATTTTTTTCCACAGAAATTTATCCTCGATTATATTATATGTATTGTTTTTATTATTTAAGAAATGCATGTTCATAATATCCAATCGCTCACAGCAAGGGAAGTTTACAATTAAATGTGAATTAATTAATTGCTTCCAAGATTAAAATTGTTTTAACTGATAATGTTTGTTTTGCACAATATTCCTCACATGTCTATACGCTTAAAACCACAAGAGGGCACACTTGCAGTTTAAATGGCGGACAATGCATAGCATTTTAAGCAGCCTATTTTTTTTTTTAACATAGGACAAATGCACAAAAGAGCTTGTTTATGATTAACCATTAACGATTACGTGATTATTAAAATTGTAACCCTACATCCAGCTTGAAATGATTGTCCTCTCATCCCACTCTTGTTTGTCAATGATAAAATTAAAGGTCGAGTATGCCCGCATAATTTTTGGCATGTTGAATAGTAAAGATGGGGGAAATAACTAGCTAAATAAATAAATAAATCGATTCAGTCTGGCGATTCGCGCATTTCCACACTGACTTAAAAAAATTTTTTTTTAAGTTTATGATTCTGTACTGAGTGTAGTGGAATATAGCGTTATAGTAAATCGCGCCCTTTTCTTTAAACTCTGTGAGCGAATTCGTCTCAACCCCACTACTTACACACTCTTACAACAGTCTCAAAACACCACATGCCCTAATTAGTTGAATTACTCGCAGCCACTCAATATGCACGCTCACTGTCAAGTTTGAGGCGTTTGAGGCAGTAAAACATCAGTGTTTGTTTATAATCCTAAAGGCTGTACACTGAACTTTTTACATCCTCTTATGCTGTGTGTTAAGAATTAATTATTTGCTAACTTTGTTTAGAAATAATAATTATGGTGGATGACAGAGATACGTGCTGCACAGTTAAATGTTAATCTCTTGTCTTTGGAGCTTGGTTTTGTAGTTAGTATGGTTTAACTGCTGTTCTTGACTTTTAAGGGCAAAAAATTATGTTATTTAATTTTACTTGTATAGCGCCTTTAACAATTGACATTGTTGCAAAGCAGCTTTACATAATCAAAAGAATTATTTAAGTTTGTATGAAATGTGAAGATGTATGAAAATGATAACCCTCCCTGATGAGCAAGCCGAGGACGACGGCGTCAGTAGCAAGGAAAAACTCCCTGAGATGGTAATAGGAAGAAACCTTAAGAGGAACCGGACTCAACAGGGATAGCAGGGATTTATCTGCATCATACTGTGTGAGACTGGAAGTTCAGTATAACAGGAGGCTCAGGTAGACTGTAGGAAACTCCTTAAACCGTAAAATCATTAAACTTTTTTTTTTAAGGTTTAAATTTGTAGCAAAATCTGAAGAAAAAAAATGTAATATTGAAATGGGGTACAGGTAGTCCCCGACTTACGAACGAGTTCCATTCCAGAACAAACGTTCATAAGTCTGATTTGTTCTTAAGTCTGACGAAGTGAGTCTTGTACATTCCCCCTTGACGTGAATATACAGTGTAAAGCAAACCAATCCACTTTATTAATCTGTAATAATAATAATAATAATAATAAATAAATAATAATTTATTATCTGTCTCTTTTTCCCACACTGTCATCATGTGGCCAAAAACCATAATCACACCTAAGGAAATGAATCTTGGAATGAAATATCCGCGGCAATAAATTGCATGGGGAATCCCGGATGCCATTTTGTCTCTGTTTTCTCTCCATTTTGAGGGATTGTCCTCTTTAATCGAATAGGCACTCATTCTGAACAATCAGATTTAAGAACTTCACAGCGCTGTAGTACACTCCGGTATAAAGTATTTGAGTTCGACAGACCTCGGCAGTTAGGTTTCTCAGGTCTAGCGTCGTTTTTACTTCATCAGAAAAACAAAAAGCTAAATATTAAATATTAAGGCACTAATAAAAACTTTCCAGGTACCCATTTCTTTTTAACATAAACTCACTCATGGAATGCTCTTTTATGAATACAATATAGTTGTACACTTAACTAGATAAATAGCGTGCTGTTTGTCGTTCCTTTCGACTAATAAAAGTAGATTTGCCAGGGGTGCTTTTCCACACTGGCTTTAACATTGAAATTAAAAAAAGCCTGAGACTAATCACACACACACACACACACACACACGTACACACATACACACATCCTGCTTTTCTATCAGGACCGCAGATTATGCAGATTAAATCATTTGCATACATTCAATTCACAGTCAAAGCTTTAAAAAAAAAGAATGTGCAGCTGGATATCCGGACACGTCCTGCAGGCATCTCACGAGCTTTACTGAGCAGTTTGGTGGAAACGTAACTCAGTTCTCCCTATTTTAAAGAAATAGATATACAGTAACAGTAAAACAGTGTGAACCGGCATCGACTGAGAGAGACAGAGGATGAAGAGACGGTGTGTAATCTAATAATGACACCTGGATTTGTGTGTGTGGCACGTTGGAGCAAACATTTGTGTTCACGTCACATGACCCACATACAAAAAAGTTAGCTCAAGATCAAACGATTCAAAGCCCTGCTGCATCAGCTGTTACATACATGCAATGCTATCGCACTGGGGCGCGGTGGGGGCCCTCGCCTTACTGTAGGGTAACATATTAACCCGATCTTTTCAAATCAATTCGATTCAACAGCACTAAAGTTTCCAGTCTGATTTTTCTCAAACACGCAAAACGTTTCCATCATTTCATTCCAATGTTGTGTAAATTGTGTAAATGTTATGTTGCATACAAAAAAAAATCTTTTGACCCCTGTCAAACTTCTGCTACACGCTCTAGTCAAGTAGGTGGCAGTATAGCAACAAACCCCAAGGAAGAAATGATAATCTCATAAAATACGAGTATCTCAGCAAGACAGAAGCAATTTGTCAGATTCGCTGAAATATATTTTTTAGAAACTGATGAATTTACCCATTTCCTACTTTAAAAATGAACTATTACAGTGTGGCTCAGAGGAATCAAGCAAGCAAAAAAAAATTTCGCCTTAAGCCTTGCCTTTTTTTTTCTGCATACAAAAAGACAAAAGAAAGACAAAGCGGCACTCCTCATTACCTCTGAACCAGTAATTTAGCTTTCCACCCAGTGTGTGCTGTAATGCTGGCGTGCTGCAGAGCTCAAACCAGAGATGGCTAATCTTCCATTCGGCTTCTTGTTCGGCTATCCCTCACACTGTCCTCTCATCCACCTCACCTCTAAAAAGATCAACTCGCCTCTAATTCCTGTCAAAACAATTGTCCACATTGCCGATCAGTCAGAAAATATCCACTAATGCGTCCCGGTATTAGAAAACGCAGGACACGGCGAAAAAAAAAATCCAAAATAAGTTAATAAAATAAATAAATACCCCGCACAAACATGCATGCAATTTATTTATATTAGGCTATCCATGTTGGTCTGCATCAGCCAATCAGGTAGCAAGAAAACGTCTTGTTAACGCCCACTTCTGACCCACTACAGCCTTGTTAAATACCGACTGTGCCTTGTTAACGTGATTACATTTTGGTTTACGGGAGAAACAGAGCTTTTGCCATCTCCAGTTGTAAAATTTCGCTCAACGATAAACTGTCACGCACGTTACTTTGGCAGATCTGATTTAATTTAGTGAGCGTTTCAATTGGATTTGAATCTGCTAAATCCCAGCCATGATGAATAGTGTTGAAGCATAAACTGCATAGAAATGCAATGAATTCTGTAACTCGTAACTTGTAATTTTTAACTTCTGACTAGGAAAAAGGAATCATAATATCATATTTATAATAATAAAAAAAAAAAAAAAAACTTTTAAACAAGTTGTACTAGTTATACTATAGTATTTTAACGATGGGTATCACCAGGGATCATCCGATACAATATCATGATACTTAGGTGACGATACAATTTGTATTGCGATTCTGTTAGTATTATGATTTATAAATGTCCTGATTCAATTATTTTATTTATTTATATATTTATATACTTCTTTTTTAGATATCATTACAGACAGCACAGTAGGTTAGCACTGTGGCCTTGCATCTCCAGGGTCCATGTTCGATTCCTGCATCGGGTCTGTGTGCATGGAGTTGTGTGCATGTTCTCTCTGTGCTTGGTGGGTTTTCTCCAGGTACTCCACTGAGTAAACAGTTTGCTACTTACAGGATACATACAAACATCACAGTTAGCTAGCTAGATTGTTGTTAAATTAGCATCCATGCTAATGTGTTTAAAAAAATCTAATCAAATTCAAATTCAAAAAAATTGAATTCTTGTGTCACGCACAACTGCACGTACTGCAATACGTAACTGAAACTATTTTTCCCTTCATGCTTTTCCTGTACTTTCCAAAATCCTGAATCCACTGACCAAATTCCAACCTACAACTCGCATGCACTTCCATGCAGTGTGGGAGCGTAGACAAAACACAATGTTATTATTATTGTCCTGCATTCGTCCGTCTGTCTCTCCATCTGTCTTTCTGTCTGTATGCCAGTTAACTGCAGAATGAAGACGGAGGCATGTGATTTCAGTGGTGATCCTTTTTCCAAATTCTTCTCTATCGCAGCTGAAGAGTCCTAAAGTCCTGAAGCGAGTACACTACGCTACTTAATAGCATAATTCATGCAATAAGGTGCCTAAAGAATGCGGTGCCCTATTCATTTATTGACAAAGGCTCGACAGTGGGAAACAGGATTAACCAGTCAGAATCAGTCAGTTTTCCTGTGTGAAAGCTACTACGCAGCTAGATCCACTCCGAGCTCAATGGGTGACACACAAAGACGTTTCGTGCAGGAGAACAAAAGGAAGAATAAATCGGGCTTTGTGTGATAAAGAGGTCGGTCCTCGTTTCGTCCTATTGCAAACATCTTAGGGTGCTTTCCCAATACTGCCTCGGGCACAGATTCCAGTCCGTTTAAACACTGGGTTTGGTACATTTGCATAATGTGTACACTAGGGATAGGAATCTCCAAGCCAACCAATACGATATCATGATAACTACTTGGCATTTCTGATCCTATAAGCATCACGATTTTATAATTATGCTGATTCATTATTAAATTTTTAATAAAGTATTCTCTCCTACCACACAGGACGCTGAACTTCCTGCAAATGTGTGAATAGTTTAAAGTGCGCCACCTGCAGGATTGCAGGTGCAACTACCTTAAAGTGATATTATGGCAAAGTTATTAACATAATAATTTAATAACTAATTCATGCCACTACTGCTGTTCGGTATCAACCCAGTGGATCAAGCGGGATTTGACTGACCCTAGTTTCCGAACCTCATAAAATTATTTTCCAGCTGCGCCATTACCAGCCCACTTGTACTATAATTATACTGTATAATTAATGGAAAATTGGCATTAGTGCACAGCTTTCAGGCGCAAAACTGATGAGCTAAAGAAAACAGAAATGAAGCTGAGGCGTCAGGAACAAGACAGGCGTCTCAGTGGTGGACTACTGATCAACTGAAGGTTGGATGTTCAAGCCCGAGCACCACCAAGCTGCCACTGTTAGGGCCTTGAGCAACATCCTTAACCCTTTCTTTCTTCACCAGCGGGGTGACGTTTTTCACCAGCCACATCATGGGCTCCGACTTCAGCGCCCTAACAAGCAAAGATGTGCAAATAAAGATTTTCATCGTGCAGCAATGAATATGTGACAATTTCGGAGGGGAATGTGACCATACCTAGTTATTTTATTTATTTATTTTCCATTTTCCATCCCTCTGACTCATCAGATGTGACCCACCGCTGCTCTCCGGCTCTGTAGCTAGCACAGGAGTGTTAAGAGTTTTTACGGGTGGTGAACTAGAATCAGAGACATGAGGTAGTCTGTACACAGGAGAAGATAAATAATCTTTTATCCATTTATCTTTTAAACGGGTGTATTCACAGTACACCTCCACGATACACTGACCTCTGCAACGCGCAAGCAGATTCTTTTCAAAGAGATAAGGAAAACAATGGATGTATGGAAGTGTTTTTTTCTTTTCTTTTTAAAACCCGCATCAGAAGAATGTTTTTTTGTTTTTTTTTTATGCTACAGTGGTGACGGATTTCAAAGGAAGGATATGACCTTTAAAATATTTTTTTTTAAAAGCCCCCAAACAGTTAGATTTAATACAGGATTTAGGGAAATGTAGAAATACGTAGGTCTATCTCCTGTATGTTCATTAGGGACACGGATCACCAGTCACCACCAGATACGGTATTCTTATGATACCTAATTGCCGATTTAATTTTATTGTATTATATAAGTATCCCGATTTACCATCACTTGTTAGATTTTGTTCCACTTTAAATCATTTTTTTATTTTAAAGATCGATTTCAGAGTGATGAGCTATGAATCGCCACACAAAAGAATAGCTATACTTAACCAAATTGATTTTTCCCCAGCTCTAATACGCATTTACAGTATATAGATCATTTATACATATAGATTTACAGCAAATGTTCCCAGCTCCCTTGACGGACCCTGTATTCAGGTCACACTTACTGTGAATAGTCTATTGTTTAAAGATATAATGAAAAGAACAAAGATGAAGATTTTTGAAGGAAAAAAAGGAAAGCATGATTATTAATTAGAATTGTCCCCATCCTGATGAGAGGAATGTTAGAGGAATTTAAACAGAACCGGGTTGCCAGGTTTGTAGGTTTCCCATGATATCTTTCTCTTGTTTTTATCTTCGGGGCAGACTAATCTGCAAATTGATTACAACAACATAGTAAAACCTGTTCCCATTGTACTGTATATTCCTATGGGTATTGTACAACCGTCTACACGGCAATCCTATAATGCAGAAATCTCTAAATATAGCAAGCCTGAGGCACGTGCCTCGTGTTCGTATTCACAGTCCAGGTCTGAGAATGAAGGTTACTGCATGTGTAATGAGTCTTGCATGTTCTCGCTGTGACCACAAGGATTTGCACTGAATATTGCATACACAGTGGTGAGCGAATCCTCTATGTGTTTGTCTGCTGTCATAGTATTGAGTGGTGTCTCACAAGGGTGGATTTCAGCCTTGTCCTAAAATTACAGGATAGACTCCAGAGCTGATGTGACCCCATTTACATGTTTTTTTTTTTTTTTCCTGTCTGGAGTCCAAACCAGAAATCTCCATCTTGGGTTTTATGAACTCGCCTGCTTGGTGACGACGCCCATATTTGCCTGGTCTGATACAGTTCTTACCACGTGCACCGGTTTGATGAGATGATTATCTAACCAAATGTCAACCAACAGAATAAATCATTTTGGCTGAAGTTTAGCACTCGACATGGCGGCCGGACGTGAAAACTGCTGAAGCTTCAGAAGAAAGTGAAGTCAATGATAAAGGAAGCTCTTCGGGTTGAATTTAGGGATTTAGGACAACAGGTAATCAGTTTGACCTGAAGATCTTGCCACTGTCTGATAAGGGGAAAAAATTACTTGGTCCTTCCACACAGAACGCTGTACTTTGTGAATACAGAGAAACCCTAGCATATGAATGCCCTCCCTTAAAGATTTTCGCTCTAAGAATTTAAATTTTGCTAGAAATTTGCCGCGGCCAGCTAAGTTGTGCGTACGTCCGGGAGCCGTTCAAAACTTGTTTGCGTCAATGCAAAGCCATATTTTACTTCTATTTTTTTTTCTTTTTGCATTTTGTGGAAGATTTAGTAACAACATAGCACTATGGGTCCTGAGAAAGTTAGCAAGGACGGTAGCATAAAGAAAACGGAGCTGCTTTCAGTTTCACTAAAAAACAGATGGTGCTACGGGGAATCATGAATCAAGGTTAAGTGAGGTTTAGTGTCTATTTATTTCATTTTTTATCATCATCTTTTTTACATGTTTTAATTGTTTTTACATGCAATGTTGATAATTAGTAAGATCGCATTTACATTAATTAATTTCTTATGGGAAAATGTGTATCGCAATATGAATTTTTATTTTACGAAGTCGCAACCAGACCGAATTAAATTCGTATGCCGAGGTTCCGCTGCAGTTTAGTGTGACCCCCTGCAGGATTACAGAGGAACTGCAACATTTTAAAACCTCAAATGCAAACATCTACAGATTAAACATTCTTTTAGAAAAATGATATTGGAGCCAGTGGAGATACTATATACTGTATATATAAAAAACACAGGGTCAGCCACAAAATATATAAACACTTTAGAAAAAGAGAAATAGTATATTAAATTCATATAATATTAATAATATTATATTATTATCATAATATTAGACATAAAAACGTAACTTAGTATATAAAATATTTTTATTAGGTTTTTATGTTCCTGAAGTGTATATACATCTTTTTGGCTGACTCTATGTTTGTGTGTGTATATATATATATATATATATATATATATATATATATATATATATAAATGATTCTGAGATGTTTTTCGCAATATGCTGCAGTTACTCTATAAACCTGCAAAAAAACAGAATCAGGATATTTATAAAATCACGATACTTACAGAATGGTAATGCTAATCAAATGGGCACCAAGATATCGTGATAATATTGTATTGGGTAAACCCAGGCGATTCCCATTACATATATAATATAAAATAATAAGATATAATAAATAGTATGACACTTATAAACAGTATAGGTAGGATATAAAACTCTATTATTGCTCTACGTAAATAAATTTATTATTATTGTTTTAGAAAACTATAATGCAAATAAATAATATAAATAGATCATGTACAAACATTAATCTGTAATGTTTTTTTACGCATATCTGGCAACCCTGGCTGTAGGCTGCGACCTGCGCGTGCACAATAACGATTACGCTATTAAATGAATTAGAGCAATAAATAGCAACAATATCATGACACATGTGTTTTTAAAGCGTGATACGTTGATGTGATATCTTAAACGCTACATCTCGATACAACTAACCGGTCCTTTCATGTCAGCCGACACATGATGAATAATTCATGCTCCAGGATGAGGAGATGTGGTTGTTTTTTTGTTTTTATGATAAGAAACAATGCAGAAGAAAACCGCAAATAAGCCTGAACTCACCTGGAATTGTGTCCGAGTTAAAGCAGAGTTAACATTTCCTCAACACCGCCTGTCTGTTCGCTGCAAATCCGCCATACGAGTCAACAAAGCCGCGTTTGAGACGCCAATGTTTCCTCTGTTTCCAGCGCTGGGAGGAAACCAGACCGAGATTGAAGCAGAGGGGGTGGGACAAAGGGAAATATATGGGCGTGGCTAAAAGGGCTTGCTCTGATGTGATTGGGTGACGCGGCACTAGGAGAGGCTGGACGACCAATAAACACGAGTCAGTGCGTTTTCTGTCATCTACTGTATACTGCAGAGGCATATGGCCGGAGTCCAACACCCAGGCCTGCTCAAAGCCACAGCACTCATCCTCAATAGCTATTACCTCTACTGCATTCTGTCTTAAGTGCCCACATCCACACGGGTAGCTTTGGCACTCCATAAACCTGCAACACTAAATTTATTCCGTATTTCTACAAAAGCCTCGAACATGTAGTATATGTAGAATATAATATATTATAAGCAAATGAATGCACATAAATGTGTTACCATGATTATGACCACTGTTTATTTCCATCTTTCAGTTTGAAATTCAGAAGAGGCCCAAAAAAAAAGGACACACACACACACACACACACACACACACTCAAATACAGTACATAGGTCTATCTGATACAGTATGTCGATAATCGAACCAACTGATCCACACAACAACTTAGCACAGGTTTTACTAGGGATGCCCTTCCTGACGCAACCCTCCCCGTTTATCAGGGCTTGGGACCGGCCCTGCATCCAGTGGATGAAGTTTAGCGATTGGCTAGAAATCGAACTCGGGCCTTAAATCAGGCCCCTTATTCCCAGTGAAGGAAAATCTTACTGCTTCAGCACTTCAGCCACTGGATGACGTCACCATTTTTAGTGTCTCTAACGTAGGAATACAGAGGGGCCCGAAAAATGTACACACACATAAATACAAAGGTCTATCTGATATGTTCATTAGGTATGGGAATCACTAGGGATCACCCGGTACAATGTTATCATGTTACCTAGGCAACGTTTTATATATATATATATATATATATATATATATATATATATATATATACATACGGTTGTACAATCTTTCAGATTGAAATACAGAGGGGCTGTATTCACACTCAATGCACACTTCAACATAATGAATGTATGCCTCTCTTCTGACGGTCACATGATAGCATCAGTGATGAGGCAACTACTGATACCTTTAGAGGAAACATAATATTACACGCTGCTGCCATAATTCAATTCATGTTTCAAAAAAGGGCATGGATAACAACTGTTGTAGTGTGTATACATTTTGGGCCCCTCTGTGTATATCCAGTTTTAAGCATTCTTGAAAAATTCAGATTTTTTAAAAGAGGCTGGATTGTTGGTTAATCTGAGGATGGATGGTCCCAAAGACAAATAGCAAGAATTCTTGAAATCACCGTTTATTACTTTTAGAACTATAGTTCAGTTAACAACCTGTATCTCTTTGAAGATCTGCTCTCATTCAATGTGTAAAGCTGTTGCTCTTAACCTCGCTAAAAGAAAGTTAACAGTATTATTATTATTAATATTGTTAATATTATGTATAATATATATATATATATATATATATATATATATATATATATATAATATGACAGTATTATATAGTATTAAGAGCTAAACCTTAGTTGATTAAACAAATCTAATACATTTTGGGGCAAAGATTTTATCATAAACCTATGAGGGTCTATTTACTTCTTGTATGTCTATGAAGAACATGATAAAAAAAATCTAAAGAATCGATGTAGCTGTGGTCTTAGTAAAAGTGTAAAAGGTCAATAAGGAAAATAGACCTTCGAGATACTTTCGATCTCAAACCCCCTTCTGCGAGTATTTCTTTAAATCGTTCTCCGGGTAACGGCGTCTGCCAAATGCCATACATGTAAACGTAAACCTGAAATATCTCTGTGTCCACTCTTTAATGGAAAAAAATCAATTTAAATCCAATGTACGAATATAATGCTTATCATCTGACACACACCCGCTGAGGTCAGGAAGGTGGGAGTCACTGCACCGAGTTGGTAAGTAACAGGCGCATGGTGAGACGTAGGCCTGTCTCTAGCCTACAGGGATGGCCTGGGGGAGTTGGGGGAGTTGGGGGAGGTGAAGACAGTCATCTCAGGCTTTTGAGGAGGAGGTGGTGGTTGCTATGGAGACCGCATCCAGACAGATGGTAAGAGCCAGCCGTCTTACTTCACCACGTCAGCAGACTGCACAGTGACACAGACTGATCATTACTGCATATCTGTGATCTAAGGCTAAAGATGCATGCAACAATAATTAAAAAAAATGTCTATAATAATAATATGTCTAGATTGTCTAACTGGATTTTAAAAAACATGGTATGGTATGATGATGTACTGTATCTAAACTGCATTGGCAGGTAGTGTGGTAAAAGCAAATTATTTGCTACATTTGTTTAGAGTTGTAATGAAATGTAAACAATATTAATATTGAGTCAAGATATTTATAAAATCATGATGCTAACATAATCACACAACAAATTAAATCAGGAATTAGTCAATAATATGTGATAATATCAATAATGGTGAGAATATTGTATCAGGTGGTCCCTGATGATTTTCATCCTTAATTATTACCAACTTGGTTCTATGAAGAAATTTGTATTATGAATATTTTATGTGATTCCCATTAAAATTTATTTTAATTAAATGATGGTATTTATTTTATTTCCACTTAGTACTTGTAAGACCCTTCCATGTCAGAATACAGTATGTGAAAATAAGCCATTAGCTGGACGGGTGACTCTAAATTGTCCATGGGTATCAATGAATGTGTAAATGTGTGTGTGTGTGTGTGTGTGTGTGTGCATTTGTGCTGCAAAAGCAGATAATGAAGATGAATAAATTAATGACTGGAATAACATTAAGGTTATCAGTGTGAGCCAGATGTGATACATTTCAGGACTTACTGTCCACTTTGGGGACAATCTTATAAAACAACAATCTCTAGATTGTTGTAGAAAGTTTTACTCAATATAAAAAACAAGTTGTGAAGTTATTTTTTTTAACATTTATTGGGTTTTGGCGTAAAATGACTGACCCTGCGCTCTGACCCCTCCCTACTAACAAAAAGCTGGGATATGCGAAGAATAAAGAATTTCACTGTGCAGTAATGTATATGTGATGAATAAAGGCTGAACTTGGCTGAACTTACAAACTATACAAAACTATATAATTCCAATTAGGCCGTAATGAATTACTTTTGTTTAGTCACATTATGCAAACAGAAACATGACATTACTATCATGTCTATCCATTACCTTACAAATGACTTGAATCAGTAAATACTGGAAGGCACAACACATCAATTTGGATCTTTCTATGCATTTTATAAACACCTACCTTGGTGCGTATGTTTCTGTGCACACATACAGTTACCACTAAAAGCACTAAAACTGTAAGGTTACACTACAGACCAGGACACTATAATACACTATAGATTAGCCATCACTAAATGGCGGACTGCGGTCCAGATCTCAAGGCAGTTGGGATGACAGTCACCAAACAAACCACTAGTAACACAATATGACGCCATGGATTGCAATCCAGTAGCGCCCATAAGAGAGCCCTCCTTAAGGAAGCACATGCACAGGCCTGTCTGAAGTTTGCCAATGAACAGAAAAGAATTGGGAGAAAGCGATGTGGTCAGATGAGACCAAAATTGAGCTCTTTGCATCAACTAGACTAGCTGTGTTTGGACCATATGACCATAAAAACATCAACCGTCAGTCTAGCACAGAGGTAGAAACATCACGCTTTGGGGCTGTTTCTCTGCTGAAGGTAGGAACTGACTTTGCCACATTGAGGGTGCACACACACACACACACACACACACACACACACACACACACACACACACAAAGGTTTAAATGACTATTAAGGGTATGTATTTACAGTATTTCTCAAATTCTGACAGGGGATGTAAACTTATGAGCAGAGCTGTATGGTACGTAAGATGCTCTATGTAGTGTCAGTAAGATGTGAAATAAATGCATTAATTACATCATATGTATGGTCCAAAATAATCAATATAGTAAATAATATATATATATATATATAATTTACTATATTTATTATTATATCATTCATTATATTGATTTACTATATTGATTATTATATAATTTTATATGGAAACATATGGTAATGCTTTCAATACATCTATAGTTATATTAGAAACAGCACAAACATCTCTAGGTTTGTTGTTTTAATGCTTGGTCTGAAAAACTTTAAAACTGTAGAAATAAATATACACAATGCATATCCAGGTGGATGTAGTCCTGATTTCCAATTCATGTACATTTGTATAAATACAAAGACATGCACACGATAAATATCTGAAATACAAAACTATGGTAAAACACAAGAACATACGTAAGAATATGGTGCAACAATAACAAGGTAGTAAAAAAACTGAGGGAGACACATCAGTATCATACATTCAAAGAAAATAAACTGCCTTCAGTATTACATATTACAAATACAATCCACAACATCCTATAAAGTTGTACAGGGGTTGGACAATGAAACTGAAACGCCTGGTTTTAAACCACAATAATTCAAAGGTATGGTGTAGGGCCTCCTTTTGTGGCCAATACAGCATCAATTCATCCTGGGAATGACAGATACAAGTCCTGCACGGTGGCCAGAGGGATTTTGAGCCATTCTTCTTGCAGAATAGTGTCCAAGTCACTACGTGAAGCTGGTGGAGGAAAACGTTTCCTGACTCGCTCCTCCAAAACACCCCAAAGTGGCTCAATAATATTTAGATCTGGTGACTGTGCAGGCCATGGGAGATGTTCAACTTCACTTTCATGTTCATCAAACCACTCTGTCACCAGTCTTGCTGTATGTATTGGTGCATTATTGTATCATCCTGATACACGGCACCGCCTTCAGGATACAATGTTTGAACCATTGGGTGCACATGGTCCTTCAAAATGGTTCGGTAGTCTATGGCAATGACGCCCATCTAGTACAAGTATTGGGCCTAGGCAATGTCATGATATTGCAGCCCAAACCATCACTGATCCACCCCCATGCTTCACTCTGGGCATGCAACAGTCTGGGTGGTACACCCACATTTAATTCTGCAGTGAGTTGGGCAGCTATGGTTTTATGTTTTTTGGATACAATCCTGGTTAGCACCCGGACATCCCTTTCAGGCAGCTTCGTCTTGCGTCCACAGTTACTGCTGTTGGATGTGGTTCGCCATTCTTGGTGGTATGCTGACATTACCCTGGATACTGTGGCTCTTGATACAACACAAAGACTTGCTGTCTTGGTCACAGATGCGCCAGCGAGACGCGCACCAACAATTTGTCCTCTTTTGAACTCTGATATGTCACCCATAATGTTGTGTGCATTGCAATATTTTAGGCACAACTGTGCTATTACTCTGCTAATTAAACCTTCACACTCTGCTCTTACCGGTGGAATAAGCAATCAATGAAGATTGGCCACCACGCTGGTTAAATTTAGCCATGAAACCTCCAACACTAAATTGGCCAGTGTTTAACAGTTGTTTCATTGTGCAACCCTTGTATGTTATATAACGTATTTTAAACTTTCAACCCTTAAGGTGACATGGCAGTTGAGTGGTTAGCACTGTCCCTTTACACCTCTATGGTACAGAGGGGTCTGTATGCACATTCTTCCCATGCTTTATGGGTTTCCTCTACATACTCTGGTTTCCTCCCATAGCCCAAAGCCATGCTGACTGGCTGATTAGCCATATTGTCTATTGTGTATGATTGGGTGTGAGTTTTTTATGCTTGTGCCATGTGATGGGTTAGCCACGCAACCCTGTATACAGGATAAAGCGTTGTAGATGATAAGACAATGATGTTTCATTTTAATGTGATCTGGAGTATGATCTCATCACTTTATCCAATGTACAGGGTCGAGGCATGAGGCAGGGTACAGCCTGGGCGGGTTGTACACACACACACACACTCATTCACACTTTACAAGAAATTTGGAAACACCAGTTAACCTAATCTGCATGTCTTTGAACTGTGGGAGGAAACCGAAGTACCCGGAGGAAACCCACCAAGCATGGGGAGAACCGAGGCAAAAGTCCAAACCCGGACCCTGGAGGTGCAATGCAACAGTGCTAACCACAAAGCCACACAAAGAGTATCATGTAATATGTAAAATCTGAGGGCTAACAGTGCACCCAAAAGGAACATCAGTTGCACTGCAGCTCTATATTTTATAGAGGTCCTCACTGGAGACTGCTTTGAGAATGCTCCTTGATTGCAATAGAATTAAGCATCCTACAGTAAATGCTACAGTATGCCTGCTAAATGCACTTTGGTAACCTGCGAAATATTTTACATTAGACCCAGCAGAAACCCTAATGTTGTATTTTCTTTTAATGACATTGCAAATGAATTAAATAAAATGACATTAAGGTAACGTTTAATGAATGACTCAAGTTTTGCAAATTCAACCCCATAACACCAAATTCATAATGCGCCTGTGAGTTTCTAACAGAGTTTGGAATTCTGATCATAGTTTGGGACAGCTTGTAACTAACTCTTAATCCCTTAATGTTACCCCTATGTCTTATTTTCTTGCATGAATATTACCATCAGGTGCAGCTTAGCTCCCAAATTACTCCACTGTAACATGGTGTTTATTATTATTATGCGAATGCATTTTATGAGCTTCGATAACAGTACTCCTGAGGCTGTGTCCTCAGGACATAGGGATATCGATTGAAGTCATTTTTGCAGCATTGTGTTGGGGCGAATCGTCAGCCTTATCTCAACTTATATTTATGCTTTCACTTGTGTAAATCATCTGATCGTAGCGGGTCTCAGCATTAGACAAATACAACCTCTGCTAGGGTAAATTTCAAGCCAGGTGCTGCTACTCATCAGCCCTTTGGTTAATTGATCATCAGTACAGTAGGTGTGCAGACCTCCATACAAAGCAGAAGTTTTGGCAGTTTGCTGGTCTGAAGCAATTAGATGACTGTTAACTCAATGCCAAGAGAAACCGACTTAAGAAATAGTCTTAGAGAATCAACTGTTCCTGTACATCAGGCTAGAAATATTTCAAATATTTTGGACAGTGAGAACGATTATTGTAAAAAGGATTTAGGACAGTTGCCAATCTTCCCAGGAATGGACGTCCAAGCTTGTTTCTGCAGCCACAAGACCTGGGCACCTTGCAGTCATTGAGTCCATCATGCATCATGTCAAAATTTGGTCATGCAACAGAAGTCATACAGGATATGATTACTTCAAGTTATTACTGCTAAAGGTGGATCTACAAGCTATTGAATCAGGGGGTACTTGGTATTGCCCACAGTCTTTTTTTGGGGGGGGCTTCATTTTGTTAACTAAATGACAAGGTGAAAAAAGATATATATTGTTGTTCGTCTGAGGTTGTACAGTATTTGTTTAATACTGAGACTCGATATGACCAGATCATTTTTATGATGTTTTTACACAAGAAATACTGAAATAAAAGAGGGGACACTAACATTTACACATGACTGTATTGTATATATGTAATGTACAGTAAAGCTATGTTGATAGACACACACTTCTGTGTGATGTGAGCTTTCAGTTTCAGAATCAATGAGGCTCAGGCGGTTGAAGGTGTGGGTTGCTGACTGGTCTGACTTGCACCATAACCAGGTCACCACAGGAGGGTTTTGGCCAAACCCTTAAACCTATGCCCCATACAAACCAACGACCGCATGCAGCGCCAGTCCTAAGCCAGACTGGGAAATGTGAGGATTGCAAAAGGTGTAAAACCTGTGCCATGTATTTTGGATCAAACCTTGTGGCTTGATTCCCACCTCAGAGTCTGTGTGCATGGAGTTTGCATGTTCTTTCTGTGCTTCGTGGGTTTGCTCTGGGTACTACGGTTTTCTCCCAAAGTCCAAAGACGAGTAGATTTGGCACCATTTAGGACTGGTGTTTCCAAATTGCCCTTAGTATGTGAGTGCGGAGGTGACTGTGTGCTTGTGCCCTGCGATGGATGGGGAGGGCCTTTCCGTGACAATAAACAGAAAAAGCTGTATACAGAATAAGTGAGTGAGTAATTCATTTTCATGTGGCATAAAAATAACTAAAGGTTTTGCATGGCTGTTAGTGCAGTGGTTTGCACAGTTTACTCCTCATTATCACCCCAAAATACGCAGTTTTTATTTTATTTTAAATTGCTGCTCAACCAGGGAAACATATAGTCATGCAACTCCTACAAGTTTGTCATGATCTTGCTAGATCCCTCTCAGAAATATATGAATCCTTTTCCTACTGTGAAGCAGGTTCTTTATGGAAGTTTTAAAGGTTCCAGCTGAACACACCTCCTTCTAGGGTTCTAGTTTTGTTGCATTAACTTGACCATGTCTTTTCATATTGTTCATTTATTCATATTAGAACCCATTCTGGGTGTATTGTCGTTTAAGAGTTCAAAGGTGAGGATTGATTTGTTGAGCAAATTGGTACATCACTGTTTTGTTAAAATGGAAGACTATAAGAATGGCATGGAGTGTTAGTGGTTTGCAATGTCACTTTGAGTTTGCCGGTTCTACATGTACTTGATGGTTTTCTTCCCACAGTCCAAAGACATGCAGTGGAGGCTAATTGGTTTCCAAACTGGATTGGTGATTGGTTGTCCGGGTATTGGTTGTGTATGCTTGTGCCCTGCAATGGGGTGGCACCCCATCCATGAACGAACTCCTGGCCCCCAACTACCCTACATTGGATAAGTGGTATGGAAAATGGATGTGTACATTGCTTGGTTGTTCTGAACAACTGGTCCCATTAGCGACTTTTAAACCATGCTGAACAGCGCTTACCTCCAGGTGGTATATCACCATTCAGCAGCACCTGCAAATACTAAGAGCTAAAAGTCACAATGATTCCAATAAATTTGGACAGCTCTACCTATGTTACTTGACACCTTGAACTGAAAACCGTAGTTTTCACACAATTTAAACACGAAAGAAAGCCCTGATCAATTTTAAGGTGCACCAGAGATCAGGAGCCCACATCCAGATTCCAGGAAACAACTCTATCAAGCACATAATCCCATTATCTGTTAGATGTCTCAGTGGTCCACATTACTGGACTTGGGTTCTCTATTGTTCGTTTTGCTCTTTTCACCTAAACGTTTAAAAAAGGAAAGAAATTGAGAGGTCTTTTTGGCGAGGTTGTTCTGTCCATTGACTGATGGATTTTGCTGAGAACTGGATAAGTTCTCTTCAGTCTGTTGACGTACTTCTTCTTCTTCTTGATCCACTTTCTCCTCTTTAACCGTTGGAGTGGTGAATGGCACTTTAGAACCTATGGAATAGTTTGTAAGCGGCAGATAGCTGTCCACTGATTTGAGACGACCTATATTCCCAAGAGACGGAATCTGATGTCCAGGGGTTCCATTTTCTGGCTCACCGGGAACAAACTTATCCTCGTCGGCCTCAGTCCTGCTCAGATCTGGTGAAGGGAAAGCGATTGTGTGTCGACGCCCGATACCACCAGGGCTTTTCGGAATTAAAAGCAAGGGGCTTTTTAGCAGTTTGGTTACATCCTCACTGTTTGTAACAGACATCCGTTTTTCTCCGTCTTCCTGAAACGTGCGTCGATGTGGAGAAGTGAGTGGGGAAACATGTTCCCCAGAAGACATGCTCCCCCGACTAGACTGGTAGCGTAGCACCTTTTTGGACACGTCCCTCAAATTCTGCACCTCTTTCTCAGACAGAACTTCTGCATTCTCACTTGCAACAAAGGAATTCTCTCCAGATTTTCTCTGCTGCAGACTTTTTTTCTCTGGCTTTTTATCATCCGCGTTCTCTTTATCGAGGGAGGACTGGGGCATGTTCAGAGTCCAGCTCTGCTTTTTGCAAGTTTTGTCTGGACGGTTCTTTTGTAATGAGTTCTCAGGGATTTTGGCACTACTAGGCGAGGGGGTTCTTGATCTCCTGTGAGACGCGGGTGCCTTTAGGAACCGATTGAGAACCGACTCCAGTGCTACACCCTCGATGTCTCTGTCTCGTGATGAGCAGGTGGCTGTGGAGCGCCGCTTGGCAGCCGATTGCAGTCGCTCCTTCTGTTTCCGTTTAACTTCGGCCATTTCACGTTCCATGTTCTCCTATGGAAAAGAAATTGGATCCAATTTTAAATGTTTAAAAAAAAAAAAACGCTTTGTTTCCAACTATTAGCTTAAGTCTGGACAGCTATAAAGATGTTTACAGGGGGGATGAGTGTGGATTTACAGTACCTGAAGGGCTCGGGTGAATTTTTCACAGAAGGAACTGAAGATGGAACAGCACTCGTCCAGTTTAAACTCACTCGGATCCTCACAAAAATATTCCGCCACAGACTCGGTGACTTGGTTCAGTGTCTGGAAGGACTCCTGGGTTTCAGTGATCCTGGACTCAGCATGCTGAGAATGACATGTGACATGGGGTTATTTTATTTAAAGATATTTTCTTCAAAATTTCGAGCAAAGTTTTAAGAAAAAGATTGTTCAGCTTTCTCATGAGATCAGACCAGGCACTTTGGGAACACCGATTAGACTAATCTTCATGTTTTTGGACTGTAGGAGGAAACCAGAGTACCTGGAGAAAACCCACTAAGCATGGGGAAAATATGCAAACTCCATGCACCCAACTTCCCAAGGCGGGAATCGAACCCAGGTCCTGGAGGTTTCGAAGCAACAGTGCTAGCCACTATGCTATCACGTCTTCAAATTTTAAGCATAAGCAGTATGTGTATAATATATATTATATAATTCTACTTAAAATTCATTAGCTTAAATTGCAGTTTACCAGTAAAAATAAACCAGGCAGCACTTTAAACACTTAAATTTAAATAGATTTGGCAAACGTTTTGGCTAATTGTTGTGTCTGAGCATGTTAGCTACCTAACCATCACTTTAGTCTCATTATATTCTCCAATTTTAATTTGAAAGATCCATTGACTTCCACCAAACTAGTGTCTTCTGTCTAAGTAAACTCACCGAGAAAAAGTCTTTCATCTGTTCAGCCAGGTCAGCTTGTTTATCAGTGCCCTTTTTCGCCTGCTGGACTTCGCTCACTTTCCTTTGGAATTCTGATTCAGTTTCTTGTTTGTGGATTCTACAGTGGGATTTAAAAAAATGATCTCTTACAGATAAAACACTCTATGATGGAAGACCATATTATGCATGAGAAGCACATTTGTCCTTTAAAGTCCTGGTAAAGATTGGGTCCGGGTCAGCAAAACAGTTGAAACCCTCAATAAATCAATACAGTCGAGAAGGTGAACAAGAGAACACAGGTTTCAACTAAAAAACAGTTTTAAATGATAGCAAGTTTTGGCCAGATAGCAAAATTATAGGATGATGCAGTAGATTTTAGGTTAGTGTGGTTACGACATTACAAGCTTACTTTAAATTTATATACAAAAAAATTCTAAAAATAGTTTTGTAAACGCAAATAAACTGCTTTTCTAACTGTTCTAACTTTCTCTTTTCCCTTTCTATTTTATGAATCCTTAACGTGTAATAAATATGCAATAAATTGTTGATACAGTGCGAATGAAAGCGTTTTAATCCTGTTAAAGGTTTATCAGGATGTAGTTAGATCTACTTAGATATAAAATTAAAATGTAAAGTTTAATCCTATACTTATATAGAATAATATAAATAAATATACTGTATGATGTTTTACCGTACAATACTACATCACATTATTTAACATTATTTATATTAAAATAAAGTAGTTACGATATATTAAATAGGTTTCTGTGCTACCTTGAAAGCTTATATGTCATCTCGAAGAATCATCATAAATGTATGATCGTTTTAAAGGCTGAATGTTTAAATGACGGTCAAATTAAAATATTTCGTATGGCATGAAAAAATCTCTCTAAAATACTTTACTTGAAAAAAAAAATTTTTTTTTAATGAGCAAATTTTCCAGAGCGTTTTTTTAAAAAGACTTAATCACACGTGACAAAGAAGGCATGTATAGTGGAGTACTTCCTTCTTGGTTATTAAAGTACAGTAAAGTTCCCATAGGACAGAATTTTCACATACATTACACAGTAGGAACCCTGACTTGCATGACGATTGCATTTCGGTTGTAATGACATTGCGATGATGTTCAGTGTTGTGAAAGTGTTGTTTTGGAAAGTTAGAATGAAGTTTTTACACTTTGATAAAAAATGATTTTGAGATAACGTTGGACTAATGATCCAAACACAACATTGCAAATACAACCTCAAAACAATGAAATATGACCCTTGTTTTAAAGTATTTATGGCAATCATTGTCCATTAAAACAACACCCAACCACTTCCATGCTCCCTCAAGTTTCTAGCATGGTTTAAATATCTGATCCGAGATAAAAAAATAAAAATAAAAACTCTGGCGCAGCCCTTGAATATACAGTAGATTGGAGTTTAAATATTTTCAGAATGAATCCATATTTACAGAATTCTCCACACATTGTATTGTTTAATCCTCATTTACAAAAGTGCCAATTATTTTGGATATTACTCAATTTTTTAAGTTAATAAGAGCACATTTGGTGAATTTTGTACCTTGCGGCGTCTCCGATGTGTGAGAGTTGTTCTGGAAAATTCAGCAGAGAAGCGTCACTCTTCTGAGCTTGCTGTGAGTGAAGCGTAAAGATATTTTTAGAGAGTATATTATATACAGTATAACAAAATGTTATATCAGCTAACATTGTTTAAAAAAAAAAGAAAAGAAAAGAAAGAAAAATGAGATAAAGAGTTTGTTTTACCATCACAACATAGTGCATGAGGTTCATTCCTGGTTTGTTGGCTTTCGTGTCGGCGAGTTTTAGCAGCGAGGTCATGCGGAAGCCCACAGCGCTGCCGGCGTAGCCACCCTGTGAAACAAGACAAACGCTGATTAATCATCAGGTGTTAATATGACCTTCATGATGGAGCTAAAAGTGGATCATTTCACTGATCCAATCTGATTTCCTTTGACAAAATAGCGAGTTCTCACAGCGTTCATGTAGTTCCCAGTCTTCAGCACGAGGCGGATGACGGAATGAAGGTCGCCACACTCCAACAGCTCTAAAAGAAAGTGTCAGATTAAAGAGTAAATATATTTCACATGTTTATTTAGTTAAAAGGCTTTTTTTTTTTTTTGCAGATATTAAACATCTGTTCAGATGTTTTAGGGGAAGGATACGTTTTTCCCACCTCCTCCATTTGGTAGCTCTTATATGATATAGCAAGGTTAGCTTTAAGATGTGAATTTGCAAGACCCAAAATTCCCAAACTCCATCTTGCTTGTTTTTGTCATTTGCACAAACTTAGTCCTATTTTGTGTTTTTAAGTGACTTTGAATCTTAGACTAAGCAAGTACAATAAAGTGCATGCACGGAGGCTTACTGTACTATATTTTTCACAATTTGTAGCCTTTCTGATTTAACAATTACAAGGGCCGTTTAGGTCAAAACAGGACCTGTGATAAAATTTCTTGTGATTGAAGGCAAAAAAATGATTTACATTTACAGTAAAACATCTGAACGATCCTGGCCAAGGTGGCTTGGAGACACTGTGGTCGTTCCCGTAAACATTCAGCATCTGATCCTTGGAAAATCGATGGACGACTTGTCGGAAAACTTGCGGTCTTTGGGAACTGTACACACAATCATTAACCAACACCACTTGTACATTACAGGAACTCGGTTGGGAGTTATTGTCACATCCTCCGTACAGTGCTGACCACGCTTTAAGCCATTTCCACATGTTTCCTGGGAGGCCAGGGTTTCAGATGTAGGGTAAGGCATGCAGTCCGATCATGGTTCTGGCACATCGAGCAAACTTTCTAGCACTAGTGAAACACTAGGATAAGTGCATTAGTGTAGCAGGGGCTGTGAGTAGAGGAGTAAAGCTAGTTTTTACTCTTAACGAAGTGAAAAAGTCCTGTTTTGACTTGAATGCCGCTCATACTTTTTTAAAAGTATAAATCTCAGTTAAAAATGTATTATTTAATTTATTTTTTTATTTGACAGTAAATAAAAATTGTGAAATATTTTCAGGCAGAAGAAGAGTTACTAAAAATGTTGTCCAGTTTAAACATAAAATGGCAGCGAGTCAGTTCGGGAGTCAAAAGTGCCGACTCATTGGTGTGATTCCCAAATGATCTGACTCATAGGGAAGAGCCTGAGGTTTGCATCACTAATGTACAGCAATGCACTTCAGTGATGCTATTTCTTGCATGTCATTTGATTTCAGAATTTTGTTCATATCAGTCAAACATGACTTGCTATTCAAGCTAGATCACTTGTTTAAAAAAAGTAAAAGAGGTCGAGAAATAAAAGCCTCAAGCAATAGAAGTCCTCCTCGAGGGTTGGGATGAAAAAGCATGAAGTCATAAAACACATACACTGAACACGCCCCAGTGAATCATGTTAAGGTTTGCGCTGATGGATTAAAAACTATAAAGTAATTACAATATGACGTGGTATAAAGAAATAGCTTTGCTAATCATCTTCTCTGTAAAGAATTCTTAGTCATCCAGGTGAGGTTATGTGGAAACTGAGGCATGGCCACTGGACGACATTTCTTGTTAAGTCGAATCGTTGCACTACTCATTCAAGTAGCTTCTTTGGTTTGTTGTTTGTTATAATGTAGCGAACAATGTTACATTTGCATATTACCTAGTAGGAGCTTTTATTTGCAGTTAGCATATTGAGCATTTTTGTTTTAACCACACCTGAAAGGAAAGCCAAGAGGCAACAGAACGACGACTGTAGTCTGTTTACAGAGGATAGAGATCAGGGTGTGTGGTTACCTTTCCCAGCAGTGGTCATGGTGGTAATGGAATGATTCACTTCATCCATAAAAAGGGGAAGTTCTTCTTTAAGGACTAAACATTTCAGCCTCTCTTCATAGCTGTTGGCACAAATGAGGACATTCGACTAATTACATGCCGGGTCTAAACAAAACGCTCTCAAGCAGAATATAAAGTGGTGATGCGAGTGAACGAGTAATATATTTTAAGGATAAATAATGCACTCACAGTGTGACTCACCCTGGAAGCTTTACAAGCTGAATCATGAACTGATCAGCCTCAGAAAGAGCTGAAATGTCTCCTTTAAATGCTAAAAGCTGCTTCACCTAAAAAAGAGCGGAAGATAAGATCATGCAGGCTGAAGCGGATGATAAACACATCTTATAAACCACACTGTTTTGATTATTTTATCTTCATTTTATCAGTTCTACTCCGATGCATGTTTAAAAAAAAATCCTTCATTCAAAAGAGTAGATGAGCCAACTGACATGATGATTAACAGTTGTGTTGTGATCAGTTATTTCCTTGAACTTTAGAATGGCATACAAGAATACCTTCAACCACAACCCTGGCCAACACATGCAACTGAAATAAACAAAGAATTAAACAGTGTTTAAATAGCATGGTTTCACTTTTTCTATGTAAATAATTGATCATAATTATGCTATGCCACTTTGACATTTAATGAATTTAATTATTCTTATTTAATTACCCAGATGTAAAAATAAAAAATAAAAAAATCTGATCATATTAAAATGATATACAGTAGTTTGGATTTTTTTTTTTTTTTTTCAAATCTGTCTTAAATCAAAATTGAGGTGCATGTAAGTACATTACAAAATGTCTTTATGTCATTATAAATTCTCCAACACTGCACACCAACAGTTAATCACTGTATGGCTAACCTGAACTAGGGGTAACTAGGGTGCCAATCCATCGCAGAGCGCGTGCACACACACACACACACACACACACACACACTTTTACACACTATGGGGAATCTGGAAATACCAATTAGTATAATCTGCATGTCTTTGGACTGTGGGAGGAAACCAGAGTACCCAGAGGAAACCCACCATGCACATGGAGAACATGCAAGCTCCACTCAATTCATTGAAACTAGCTGTATGGCTAACTTGAACTAGCCATATGGCTAACCAGAACTAGCTGTATGGCTAAAAATGTGAGGTTTCCATCATGCTGAAAACCTGTGCCAAATCAAATTTTTGAATTCAATCATCTGCTGTGGTGCTCCCTAATGAGAGCAGCCAAAAGAACAACAAGATTTTTATACATCACCACCCTGCCATCTATTTCGGCCTGGCATGTCTGATACAGTTAAGAGCCATATGTGTTATTTTTGCATGAGTCAAATTTTGTCTGTTTGTATCGCTCTTGAACATTACAATCAGCTTATAGTCTATCATGTGGTTACACAGTAAGTTTATTCTAGAGCAAAGAATAAGCAAAGGTGCTTCTGAAAAGTGTCTGAAACAAACATCTAAAAGCCCTGAATATAGCACACTGTGTCTAACATTTCAGCCCTACAGTCATCACCACTATTTGATTGATTCAAATTTAAGCTGCTTGTTTACATTCATGAATTTTTTTTAATCCTAACACTTGTTTTATTATTATTAGTTCATATTATATTATTAGTTCATATTATTAGATGTATTATAACGTATTATAACAATACTGTAATCGTTATAATAATATCACAGGAAAGGGAGTGCTGTTATGCTGGTTAACAGCACAGCACAGCGAAAGCGTAGCCTAAGTACAGATGATATTATAGCCATGCCGATAACCAGTAGTAATGGGAAGTTTTATTTTTAGTAAGAATTATTTTAGTGACTCGTTTTTTTTATATCTTGTTCATTGAAATAAACAAATCTTTTTTTTTTTGAGTAATTTAGATAATTTCATTCTTTTAATCAGAAATCAAATAAAATGTTATATTTTCAATAAACAGACCCCCAACACGTCTACATACAAAAATGTTGGCTTTAGTTCCAGTAATGAAAATATTATGTAACCCTCTTTACGATAGAGTAACAGAGTAACAGAAATAGTTATCTTTAACAGTACTTGGACCAGTAACAGAAGATGCTAAGTCTTTAAGAGCCAGTGGTTTGACACCAATAAAGACAGAAACAGTAATTTGTGTTGTTGTGATCACTCTTTGTTTAACAACAAGAACAATAACAACAGTGTAACAATTTAATTCAGAAAAATAATAATAAAATAAAATAATAAAGCCGGCATAAGTTTCCCTTAAAACAAAAAAAAATAAACCCAGTTTCAAAAATAGTCCTATTGCTTGTTGGGGCCCTTTTTTTCTTTTGATTAAATCAGTGTCACGACAGTACCAGTATCTGTTACGGTATCAGTATGTCAGTGCTTGTGGATCCTACCACACAATCCATGAAGAAAGGAAAGTGAGACTGCGCAAAGACTTTTGCTTGTGGGTCCGTGGCTCGCCACCCAACGTACACTGGGAATCTTTTTGGGCTTCAAGATATGAACATCTAATTCAAATCCGACCGGAAGGCTTCAACCCCAGGTCGGGCATGACTTCCGATCCATGTGCATCACTGGAATGAATCTGGCAAAAAAACCTGACCGTTGAGTCAATGAGTGGGTCTCTTTAAGGTTGTCCGATCAGCGGCAGCTGTCTGCTAATCGCGCTCTCCTAAGGATGGTAATTGACTCTGAATTCAGCTAGGTAACGAGACAGCCATGAAGTCTTTCAAGTCTTTTAGAGCTCAGTGATTGGTCAGCTCCTCACAAAAGGAGCATGGGAATTGTAGTGCGAACAGTTTTTCAGGGGGAAAATCACTCTTTTTTCTATCTTTTTTTTATGCATTTGATCACTTATTGTAGATGGCGTTTTTTTCTAAACCTACCTTTTTAACAAACACATATTTATTCATTGTCATCACTTAACTGTTTTTTTTTCTCTTTATACATAGAAAATGTACTTTGATTAATTAACTTAACCATTTATCCCAAGACTCAATTAACTTTAAGAAAGGGATTATTATGCCAAGACCTCGTTCTAAGACCTGGTTACACTCTCCCCTCCTGAACTCATGTACGTCCCTGTACATGGAAGAGCTCAACTGTGCTTTATCTGAGAGGGGTATGGGAGGGAAGGTGCAGAGGCTATTTGATCTTCATTCAAAACATCGGACAACACGGTGGTCAACCCCTGGAGAAATGACTTAACAACTGTGACCAATGGGCTTCCGAGTTCAGTATAATCCAGTCGCCTTGGCGGTTGACGTTCCCTTTTGGATTTCCTGACAGGAGCATCTGTGACTGTCATTCTCTCTGCTTCCTCTCTGGATTCAGTTCCATCCAATTCCGGTTTTTCTCCTTCCACAGACTTCTCAGTCTTTGTTCTGTCTACTTCCTCCTCACGCTCTGATATGTCAGAAGACACAGACTGCTGTTCATTACAGATGTCATTGACAGCATCAAGCATGGTCTCTTTCTCCACAGGATGTACTTCAGGTAAGTGGGTATCAGGCAAGTTACTTTTAATGGGGTCAGTTTCAGGTACTTGGTCGATTGGGGCGGTGCTTTCAATAGGTAAGTGTTCTGTATTACTGCAATGGTTGGTAGGTCTACTGGACCTCAGAGGACTGACTGGGGCATTGGTAGACATATCTGATGGACCAGACAGTTCAGGGGGGCAATCTACGGCCTGGGCATTTACTGGGCTCTCGACAGGACAGGGACCTGGAGATACAGTATACTGCCTATGTTGTTCATCAGACAAGGATTCTTTGGGCTGTGCTAGACCTTCATGGACTGTGGGGATGAACACATTTGAGACCTCACTGAACCAGTGGACTGGGATGAATTCATCCTCGTCCTCCTCTGAAGCGTCAGCATCCAGAACAGGATTTGCACGAGTTGCTATTCTGCGCTTTGTAGGTTGCTTGACAGACTTGCTGCTTTCCTCTATAGGTAGGAATCCACATGGGAGGAGTAAGTCCCTGTGCAGGGTTCTTAATGGACCATCACTGACTTCGGGCTTGACAGTATAGACAGGTAGGGTACCTGCCCTGTTCACTACTACGTGGACGGTAGACTCCCACCTGTCTGAGATCTTATGCTTCCCCCGAATGCGAACGTTCCGGACTAGCACTCGGTCTCCAGGCTCCAAGTCTGGGGCGATCACTCGTCTGTCGAACCGTGTTTTGTTCTTGTGTGCATTCTTTGCAGCATTAGTTATGTCTAACTTGTAGCTCTCTTCAAGCCGTGATTTAAGGTTCTGCACATATTCGGAGTGTGACGTGTGTTGCTTGCCATGCAGCGGTAGTCCGAATGCCAGATCAACTGGTAGGCGTGGCTGGCGCCCGAACATCAGCTCATAAGGTGTGAACCCCGTCACATCGTTTTTAGTGCAGTTGTAGGCGTGTACAAGGGGTCTGACAAAATCACGCCAACGGGACTTCTCTTGGTTCTGAAGGGTGCCAAGCATATTGAGTAAGGTGCGATTAAATCTCTCCACAGGGTTGCCCCTGGGATGGTAGGGTGTTGTCCTCACTTTTTTTATGCCGGCCACTTGACAGAGTTCCTTTATCATGCGGGATTCAAAATCTGGTCCCTGGTCACTGTGTAATTTTTCTGGCATTCTATAGTGCACCATAAAGTTCTCCCACAAACACTTTGCCACTGTACGGGCCTTTTGGTTGGGAGTGGGAATGGCTACTGCAAATTTCGTAAAGTGATCCGTGATCACAAGGATGTCTTTAGTTCCATTTCTGTCAGGTTCAAGGGAAAGGAAATCCATACATAGAAGTTTAAGGGGTCTTGTGGTCTTGATATTTATTAGGGGTGCACCTCTCTCTGGAAGTGCTTTCCTCCGCTCACACCTGCCACAAGTCCTTACCTTTCTCTCCACATCCACAGCCATCCTTGGCCAATAGAACCTGGTCCGAATAAGGTCCAATGTGCGGTCAACTCCCATATGACCCATATGGTCATGAAGGCTAGTCAAAACTGCGCCACGAAGCTCAGCTGGGAGGACAAGCTGGTAAGTTATTTTGGGACCTTCTTGGCGTCGTCTGTACAAGACATTATTCACAAGTTCAAGGCGGCTTAATTCTCTTAAGAAGAGAGGAAGATCAGGAAGTTTATTTCGCAAGGTAGGGGACGGTGTGTCACCTGTCTCAATTTGGGAAATGACGTGTTTTATACACTGGTCGGCTCTTTGTCTATTCACCAGTTCTGCTTCAGACAAGTGAGGGACGGTGGAAAGTTCACCAGACTGGTCTGCTTGTTGATAGCATTGGGGCACCGCATCCGCAGAGACTGCAAGGCATTCGACTAAAACAACGTTTCCAGTGTTACTGTCATCAACATGGGTGCTGTAAATAAGTTGTCTTTCACAGATTGCTTGTATGACTTCCTCATTAACAGCATTGGCATTATCTGAGTCAGAGAGATGGTCTTTGGTGAACTGGAAAATGCGTTCCCTCTCTTTCTGTGACTTTGGGTCATCCTCAAGGTTTCGTGTGGCCTGCGTGACAGACCATCAGTATCACCGTTTTGTTTCCCAGGTCGGTAGAGAAGCTTGAACGAGAATGTGGACAGTGCTGCCAGCCATCTGTAGCTCGTCGCATCCAGTTTAGCTGAGGTCAATATGTAAGTTAGTGGATTACTGTCAGTTACAACAGTGAACTGATTACCATATAGATAATCGGCAAACTTTTCGGTGACTGACCACTTCAACGCTAAAAATTCCAATTTATGCGCCGGGTAACGACTTTCACTCCGTGATAGCCCTCTGCTCGCATATCCAATTGCTCTCAACTGGCTCTCCTGTTCTTGATACAAAACTGCACCAAGTCCAGTGGTGCTGGCGTCAGTGTGCAGTACATAAGGTTTCTGAGGATCTGCAAAACCTAGCACAGGGGCGGTGGTAAGTTTTTCGATTACAGTCTCAAATGCTTGTTGGCAAGCAGGGGTCCATCGTTCCCCAAAGGGCTCTTTTGGGTCTCTGTACTCTGGCCTTTTTGTCACTTTAGCTCTCTTTTGGGAAGGTGGGTAGCCAGAGGTTAGCTCATGGAGGGGCTTCACAATATTGGAGTAACCTTTAACAAATCTCTTATAGTACCCAGCGAACCCGAGGAAAGATCTTAATTCTCGCAGACTCTTAGGGACGGGCCAAGTCTTGAGAGCAGCAGTTTTTTCTGGGTCAGTTTGTACTCCATTTCTAGACACCACATGACCAAGGTATCGGACTGATGTCTAAAAGAAGACACACTTTTCTGGGGAAAGTTTGAGGCCAAATTCTTTGAGACGGGATAGCACCTTCATCAACCTCTCCTCGTGTTCTTCAAGGGTCTTGGAGAATATGATCAGGTCGTCAAGAAAGACCAGTACTTCTTTCAAGTGCATGTCCCCCATGCATTTCTCCATTAGCCTTTGGAACGTACTAGGTGCGTTAGTCACTCCTTGAGGCATCCTATTGAACTCCCAGAAGCCAAGTGGGCACACGAAAGCTGTTTTTGGCTTATCTGCCTCTTCAACCTCTATCTGGTAGAAGCCAGATTTTAAATCTAGGACAGAAAACCACTGAGAGCCATTAAGTGCACAGAATGTGTCCTCTAGCTTTGGGAGAGAATACGCATCCTTTATGGTCTGGAGGTTCAACCGTCTATAATCTATGCATAGGCGGACTTGGACATTTTTCTTTCTCACAACCACGATTGGTGATGAAAATGGAGACTCTGAATCTCGGATGACTCCTGCATCAAGGAGCTCCTGGATGTGGTTTCGAACGGCCTCAATATCCTGAGGGTGAATTGGTCGTGCGCGCTGTTTGAAAGGTGTGTCGTCTGAGAGTTTTATATGATGTGTTACTTTGTCTGTTCGCCCAAAATCTGCATCATGTTTTGCAAACACGTCATGCATGTTATTTAGTTTCTCTGTGATGCGTTCTTTCCACAGAGGTGGGATAGGGGACTCACCGAAATTGAAGCTTAGAGTGGACTTTTGGGAGGACTCTGCTTTCGCCGTCTTTTGGGATGGCTCAGCTGACTCTGCATTGTGCTGCTTTAACAAGATGGTCTGGTAGGTATGCATTTGGGCTATTGTGCCCTTTGGGGGAATGACAACATCATGATCAGACTCATTACAAATTATGACTGGTAACTTATAGGGTCGCCAGAGGGGAAGATCAACCAGAATGGCCTTTACAAGCAAACCACGAGGCAAGGAGGGCAAGTTTGGGTGTTCGATCAGGACAGATTTCCTATTCTGGAATCCATTAACGGGGGAAACTCCCTCAAGTACGACAGTTTTGCCAGCTGGAACTATTTGAGCACTCTTCCCCAGTAATTTCACAACACCTTGGGGCTCAGGATGGGTTGTCTGGTTGTGTTCAACTTCAAGTACTTTAAGGACTGCTCGATAGCCGTGTGGGATAGGCTGATGTTTAACCCCAGATTCGGAACAGATGTTGTAAAGGACATCAAGGGTGTTGGTGCCTATAAGCACAAGGGGTTCTGTAATGGTGTTAAGATTTGGGACCACTAATGCAAGTGTGTTTACTTCAATTAGCGCACCAACAAACTCTTTTGGGAAAGTTATAGCTAGTTTAATGTACCCCAAGTAGGGGACAGACTGTCCTGCTGCTCCTTCTACCTGTAAGAGGTCATGGAGTGGCTTAATCTCCTGCTCTGAGAGATGTCGTTCATAAAATGACTGTGGAATAGTTGTTACTTGTGAGCCTGTGTCGAGCAAGCAGGTAACTTCTTGATCTTTTATGTTCACAAAAGCTGTACTTTTTGTACCGATGAGTCCTTTAGGGAATTTGAATGGGGGGCTACTGTCTGATTGTTCAGTGCTGGTGCATGCTTGTGAGTTGACTATGAGGTTTAAAGCTGAGGGACATTGATTTGTCTCAGCCCCTGTCTGTCCCACCACAGGAGCCGTTAGTCGTTTAACTGGGAGCCGGGGTTAGCCTTCATTTCCCACTCACTTAATCTCTTTTCCAACTGTTTTCGTTTTTCAGCCACCAAAGCAGGATTGGGAGCTTCGGTACACGTAGAGGAGATATGCCCATCCTCTCCACACTTAAAGCAGTACCAGGGCCGGGATTTGTTCATCTGCTTTGTTCTTATCTGGGTTTGCATGTTAGCATTTGTTTTGTCTGGTGTTCGGCTCTGGGGTTTCTGTGCAGTTACTTTTCTATCTTTCCTTTTCTCTGCCATGAAAGAGGTCAGCTGGCTCTGCAGGGTGGCAACCTGCTTCACAAGGTCTTTAATATTTATATATAAATTTATTAATTTATTATCTTATTTTCTTTTCTTTTCTTTTCTAAAAAAAAAAAAAAAAATCTTTAATTTTTTTTTTTTTTTTTGTGAAGCTGCTTTGGGACAATGACCATTGTTAAAAGCGCTATATAAATAAAATTGAATTGAAATTGAATTCAATGGCACTGGGACAGACCTGTGGGTTCTCCTTCGGGATTGCGCATGCACATGCACTCTGAGACTGAACTTGGACTCGTTTTGTGGCACCAATATGTTTCCTCATGCGGCTGGCTTTAGCTTGCTGCCTGTCTTCCTCTGTGCGCAACATCAGCAGGAGCTCTGCAAATGAAGGTGGGCGACTTCTCGCCTGTTCAAGCTGCAGAGTAGAGAGCAGAGTACTGTCCCAACACCCTCTACAGAACTGCTTTAGAAGGTGTCTGTCAAGTTCTCCTGGTGCAACCCCACCCCTTTTTACTACAAGGTTTAATGCTACTTGCAGCCGATGAAGGTAAGCGGAAGCACTCTCCCCTGGATTCTGGAACGTGTTTAAGAAACGTGCAAAAGGTTCTTCCCCATCCTCAACAGCGCCAAAAGCCGAATCAAGTAGCTGCAGGAAAGCTAGAGGGGGTGAATTGGGCCGTAATCCTTTGACTACATCAGCTGCGGGAGAAAGCAAGCTCTCTACAATCTTTCTGGTGATCTGAAGGGGAAGTATGTTAGGATCATTTAGCAGCAGTTCGATATGGGAGCGCCAGGTGTCATAATCAGTCTCATTATTAGGCCTGGGAGTCTTTCCAGAGAAGGAGCGGAGCCTTAATTGGGGCTGAAAATGAGGATTGATTGCTTCGCTCCTAACAATGTGTTCAACCACAACCTTTTGAATTTCTGGTGGATTCATGTCATTTGCTGAAAGTGAAGGGGCTGTATCCACACTGTTGATTGTAATGGTGTCAGGGGGAGGAAGGCCATTATTTCTGTGAGCGGTGTCTGAGGATAAGACAGGGGGATGCTGTTCAGTGGAGGTAAGGGTCAGCTGGGTCTCACTGGGGGTTTCAGCACGGGTAAAAGAAACTTCCTCTGGTACAGAGCTCATCGCCTCAATATCTTTACTAATCTGGGGCATCACTCCTTTAAGCACATGTCTGTACTCAGCACCGCTAAGTTTGGCTAAGGCCTTAAGTTCTGACAGGTAAGTTCTGGTAATATTACCACTGATCTCAGTTTGGTATGCACCGCTCAAGGCTCTGATGTTGTAAACAACAGAGGGATCATCTTGCAAGGCATATTTGTATGGCAATACTCCACTTAATGTTTCTAGAGCTGTGCCATACGTATACTCAACGATCAGGTTTTGGTAAAATTCAGATTCACATTCATCAACTAAAATGGTTCTTTTGATAGACCCATATTTTTTAAGGAAGTCAATAACTTGTTCATCTTGGTCTCCTACTTGTGTTAGTC